>NW_026731831.1:0-225000 GCF_028476545.2 Physella acuta
CCAGTTTGAGCGTATTTTTTATTATAACAACCAAAACACACCAAAACATTAGGAAAACACGATTTTATTAATTGTATTGTATAAATTTTTGGTTTTAGCAAATGAATAAATATGAATATTTAAAAACACGACTTGTTTATTTGTATTGTATTTTTTTTTAAAAGGCATTTGTCTCATGGTGAAACTGATACACTGTTAATTATTCTGTATTATATTTTTGTATTTATGCAATAAATGTACAAACTCTGTGTTTTTTTTGTTTGACAATTTCGCCAAAACTGAAAAAAAATATTTTTACTAGATCTATAGAGTTGTATGTTATTTAAATTCATAGTAAATCTACCATCCTTCCAAATATTTTGATATATGTATCAAGTATGATTTTTTGTGTGAGTAAATTTCTGGCTTTTTAAAAAAAAAATTGACGTGGGGTCGTCCATAAATGACGTCACACTCGTAAGGGAGAGGGGGGTCCGCAATTTTGTGACGGTGTGTGATGAGGGGGAGGGGGGTGGGGGTTTCAGATGGTGTGACGTCACTTTTGTGGTGTGACGTCATTTTAGGGGGTCTGACTTTTTGTGACGACGTGTAACGGAGGGGAGGGGAAGGAAAAAAATCGTTAAAAAAGCGTGTCCGTCACAAAAAGCAAGACCCCCCCCCCCCCCCCCCAAATGACGTAGCACATCTGAACCCCCCGTCCCCTCAACACACACCGTCACAAAATTACGGCCCCCCCCCCCCCTCCCCCAGAGGCGTAGCGACCCCTTCCCGGGGACAAACTTTCAACTTTCGATTTGCACCACCCCCCCCCCCCCCTCAAACTTTCGATTTGCACCTCTTAAAAGACTATTTAACACTCGTATTAATCACTTAATTAAGTGGAATTATCATTTTTCTCTATATATTTTGCTATTTTTTGCCTTGGTGTCACCCCCCCCCCCCCCCCTAAATGGTGTCAACCGCCTAACCGCGCTACGCCTCTGCCCCCTCCCCCTACTAGTGTGACGTCATTTATGGACGACCTCTAACATTTATTTTTTTTAAATGACGTGAGTTGTCACACTTTCTCTAACACTCCAAGCCATCCCTCACCAAATTCCCCCCCACCCCCCCCCCCCCCCCCCCCCCCCCCCCCCCCCCCCCGGCCCACTTTTAGCAGCATTATTGTGCCCTTTTAATACTTTTATTCAGTTTAGTTGAAATTGGAACACTTAATTGTACAAAGTGTGCATCTCTATTTTTGTAACCAACGAACAAAGCACTTCAGTCAGTCTCTTTGTTGTTTTTTTATTCATTTGTTAAAACAATAATACAATACAAATAAACAAGTCGTGTTTTTTAAACATTCATTTTATTCATTTGTGAAAACAAAAATACAATACAAATAATAAATCGTGTTTTCCTAATGTTTTGGTGTGTTTCGGTTGTTATAATAAAATACGCTCAACTGGAGGTAAACAAGCAATGGAGAATAAAATACGCTAAAATGGAGGTTTACCCCCAAATTGTTTGTCACAATACATTGTCATCGAGTCTAGACCTACGTGAAAACTTTTGAAGAAATCGGTCCGGTAAAAGTGACCTTTTTTTTCAGAAATCGGAAATAGTGTAAAAGTAATACATCCATTCACCGGAACTCACTCAAAATTTGAGAAAAACCAGAGATTAAAATCTTCTACCTATTTTTAAAGTCTCGTCCACCAAACTATAAAAGTACTCAAATTATCTGTATTTTAGAAACCAGAAATATAGTAAAGTACAACTTCCGGTTATCGTATATTAAAGAAGTAAAAAATGGCCAAAAAATACCGCGACGTCATTTTTTGACGACACGTATACGGAATTTAAACCAGCTGGATAACTCGCTACAACAACACCTGACCTAAATTCTAAAGAGAACTAAATCTGCAGGGGTGGGGGGGGGGGTTGGACACTGGTATGAGAATTATATTTTCTATATAAACTCCACTTCGTCCCTCTGAAGAAATGCCTGGAAGAAATTCTGTGTAGACCTACTGGAAGAAAGTGCCGAGCATAGAAAGTGTAGCGTAGACCATTTATTGGGGTCGGCGTGGTTGGTAAAGCTCATCGTTTTTAAACCGAAAAGTTCCAAGTTCGAACCCCCGTGTAAATAAGACTCGGTAGCTTGGGACAGCAACCTATCTAAGAGAGACAACTTACAAATCAAACTAACTGCTGCCTTGTAGTATGTTCTTGGTTGGACAAAGGCTGTGGAAGCAAATCCAAAAAGAAAATCAGGCTAAAATCAGAGTCAACGACCCATATGGCGCATAACAAGTTGACGCATATTACGTAATTTGTTTGGAAGAAATACCATGTAACAATGCAATTAAGAACGGAGGAGAAAAAGGAGAAAAAAAAAAGACTGTCACCAAATCTGGAGACAATCATGCAGTTTGGCTTTTTTATTCCTTCAATACAAAAATATTAAGAACGACAAATAATATGACCTATAGGGCAAAAATCGATCATGCAGACGGTAATTGATTGAAATATTATCTTAATCAGTATATTCTCCGAAAAAGTTAGAGACTTTTAAACTGTTAATTTTTTTTTAACATTCTAAAAATGGTAAAATGCTATGGATCAGGATTGCTTAAAGGTAGCCTACTCAAAGTACCGTTCAATGAAAATGCCGTTGTGTGAAATGTTTTATTAAAGAACTAAATGTTTTTCCAAATTTTTTTCTAACAATACTTGTTGCTTATGCCTGTTTATTCTTTAATAAGAAATATTGATTTATAAGTTAAGAACATAAAAACAACGACTATCCAGCAATAACACAAAAAAAAAAATAGAACACATTTATTACTGCAACATATTTTATTAAAACATCTGAGATACTTTAGTCTTCAAAAATTAAAGCTGAAAATGAAAAATGCAAGCCAAAAATAATAACACCCCCAAGCAAAATAATTTACTAGAACAAATAAATTTGGAATGATTCTGTATCGCCCAGCCACTATCAGAGCGAAATCCCACAATCAGTGCTTTCTCTGGGGTTCAGACATAAAGAAAAAGATAGGAAATGCAAATTTTTAATGTATACTTTAACCATTACTATAATTTGCAAACCCCCCAGAAGATTGACTTTTAAAAAAATCCCAGCCCACAGTTGCAAGTGACAAAAGTATTTCGCAACCCAAATAGCCAGCACGCTGACTAAACCATACTCATATAGCAAATAATTTTATTTTTCACAGCACTATGACTCTCATATCCTGGGTAGTTAGTTAGCACAATATTCATGTACAAGCTTAGTTCTCTATTCACGATAACAAACAATATTTAATAATAACATGGAATATTTATGATGGGTGTTAAAGTATTTAGACAAGATGAGAACCACTGGCATAGATCACATACAATAAAGGTTATAATTAGTTACTTCTTATTTATAATATTTATAGAATATTTTTATTTCATAAAACTTGTAATATCAGACAATATTAAAATATTAGAATTTATAACAAAACGTATATATATAAACAGAAGAATTATTTACAGCACCCATTTAAAGTTTGTTTGATGGAAGGGTAAAGCCTACAGCTCCAAAATATTCACTCAACCTGATCTAGCTTTCATCAAGCCAAAGTAACTAAAGTGGGACAAAAAAGCCAAAATAATTAAGTGGGACAAAAAAAGCCAAAGTAACTAAAGTGTGACAAAAAAGGCAAAGTAACTAAGTGGGACAAAAAAGCCAAAATAATTAAGTGGGACAAAAAAAGCCAAAGTAACTAAAGTGTGACAAAAAAAGCCAAAGTAACTAAGTGGAACAAAAAAAGCCAAGGTAACTAAGTGGGACAAATGAATTATTAATGATAACTCATGATGGAGAATTGTAATTTAGCAGCTATGATGCATTATTGTGATATTTTGTCATAGGGTACTTTTAGTTTGAGTGTTGATTTCAATAGTGAAGACTAGTTAACAAAATTGAGAGATTAAGTCTCGGTAAAATCTAGGCAAAAATGTGATCATGAAAAATGTTAACAGTAAAATATCTCTCATTGTTTTACCATTGTTTTCCTGTATATACTTTCTAGTTAAAATTTAAAAAAAAACAATATAAATGTGCAACAAATTATTAAATAAAATACCTAAAATCCCAATTTTGTAATATTAGACCTTTTACTCATATTTTGGTGTATGATAAAATTAAGGTGCAAAGTCATAGATCACATTTGTAAAATGATTAAACCTAACATCAACCATCACATTTTAACAATGAATCACCACTTAGAATCACATTTGTCAAGTGAATCTGCTTGTAATCAAGTGTCAGTTTTGTAAAGTTCACCACAGAATATTTGAAACCAATCATGCTGGTTGTTTAGGTTATATGTGTAACATAAAATTCCAATATCTTTTCTACATATCACATTTATTATCAGCACTTGCTTCCATCTTGTTTAAAATTTGTAAAACAATAACTATTTTTTTTAACAATAAACTATAAAATTCAAATATTAAATAAATAAACATACAAATAAACCTACACAAAATGAACGACTGATAAACTACAGACCTTAAACATTTTAAATAGCTATTTACAAAGACTAGTCTGTATATGAAAACATCTATTATATGAAAACATATTTTTTTGGTACATGGCGTTGCAGCATCAACCATAAGGGTGGGAACAATTAAAAGTAATTTGCAAAAACAGTTTATGAAAGCAATATAATTTCACTGTACGTGTAGACTGAACTTAAATCTGTTTAGTGTTTTTGAGTCCATCCAGCTCTGACAAGTACCTGACTAGAGTTGGGAAAGTAAAGGCAAAGGGGTGTAATGCAGACCACACAATTCTTTCATATGCCACCACATTAACTTTGCCCATCTGACTTTCGGGTCTGAAATTGTGCTTTTCATTTTACTTGACCTAACAAAAACATGGTTTCTAAATACAACACATTTTAAAGTAATTATTTACATGTCAACATTGCAAATAAATATTTGTTTTTCTTCAGCTTACAAAACTACACTTCATCAACAAGAAATAATATGAATAATTAAGCAAATTCATATAATTAATGTTTTAAATACAAAATTTGTTCTGATGTATGACAAAAAAAATGTGTTTAAAGCCAAAGAAAAGCACACATTAACAGATATTTTAAAATGCTGTCTGCAGCTACACTAGATGATTAATAAAAACTATTTTTGTTAAAATTCTTTATGCATCTTATGTTAAGGAAAACTCATACAATTGTGTTTTTTTAAGGATAATTAAAATATTTCTTAAGTTTTTCACATATTGTTATTTTAAAGAAAATGAAAATTTTGTTTTGTTGTAATGCCAGTATTTTTTGCCACATTAAATCAATTTGTAGATTACACAGCTTACAGTACTTGAGATTTACAGAAAAGCTAGAAAATGTGGCCAGATAAATGTTCATCTAAAACGCCATGTGGGTTGTTTAATTAAATTAATTTTCAATACATTTTATTTTAAAATTTAGGTAAGAGAATCAATAACTACATATAAATTTAATAATTAAGTCTAATGTTTATACACAAGATGTAAGGAAACCCTGTTATGTATTTGCAACATTTTAACATTTGAAAAAATAAAAATTAAGTTTATTAAAATTGACTATAAAACTCTCTAAAATAAAGTAGGCTTACATAATATTATACCTCACTATTATTTACTTCTAAAAACACAATTATGGATTTACAATCCAAATAAAAAATGTCCCAGATATTTAAAGCTAAATTTATGAGTAAATCTATCTCCAGGTGTATTAGCATTGATTAAATACTTGACTAGTAGTTTTGAAATAAATTTTGATCACACAATTGTTAGGAGAAAAAAACTCCTCCTTAAATTGAAATATTTTTAACTATTCTTTTACAAAATTTGTATATATTTATATAATTTAGCCTACAAAAATAATTTACTTCTAAAATTATTCAAAAAAGGTAATTTTTCACAGTGAGATAAGGACAAAATATAAAAATGAAGTAAAATATCAACAAAAAAAGTTGAGCTTACATTAAAAAAATAAAACTGCAAAATATTTGTGGGAGCAGATTTTTCTATACAAATACTGACATAGAAACACCTCAAATATAAACTTCTAAACATTAGTCTGAATTATTTATTTGCAAAAAGTGGCATCAATATTGACTGCACCATTACTGTATATGCAAATAAAATTCAACAGTTTTAAGAAATTTTTTGGCATTTACAATTTTTCTTTTTAATAACATACATTAAGTTGTAGAATCATAACAAATTTGTGCAGCGAAAACTTTCACATGTTGTATCAGAAACTGTTACTTTGTGCACTTTTTACCATACAATTTTTTTTTGTTATTTACCCCATAATAAAATATCAAAATGTATTCTTAATTATGGTAGCATTATTGCACAAATTGTTAGAAAATTGTTTGTGAATAACACCCAAACAACAGAAAAATAAATCAATTTTTTGGTGATAAATATACTTCTGTAAAGCTTTTTAGTGACTTTTAGTATTGATTAGGTAATTACATTTCAGAAAAATAAATGGGGTAATCATATGGATAGAGGAGATTATGCTCCAAAGTTATACCAGTTAAAATCAAATCACACCAACTTTGAAGAATTGTCATTTTTTTTGTAATTTAAAATTCATCCGATTCAATTTCATCATCAGCGTCATCCCCACTTCCGCCCACCAAACCTTTTCTCTGTTCTGAGTCTTCAGTGCTGCGCGGCTGGGTGTGGTAGTTGATGAGCACCATAACGATGTAAAAGACCGTACCTGTGTGTTAGACATATGTTTTGTTAGTGGCAAAATTCAATTAGAAACTCCCTTTTTATAGGTGTGTAAAAGAGTGAATGAGTTTGAATCCTAGCCAGAAAAATTGGTATTTATATCAGTTGGACAACCCGAAATGAAAATATTTTTCATAGGCATTACGTTTGATCAGTTTCTCACAGGGATGTTGACATGTTGTATAGCATGTGGTCTAATCAACAATTGGGATTCTCGCAAACATAATCAATATCCCAAGAGTTCAAATATTATATGTTAAAATAGCTACACTTTTAGGCTCTAATTTAACAATGTTGGCCATCTTAAAAAGGAGTATTTTTATGTATCACAGTAAAGTGAAGCAAAAGCTTGTTTAAAATAAGGGTTGCTATAGTTAACCAGGTGCAAAGTTCGCAAAGACAAAACATTCTATGGAGTAACTATTAATGTGAAATGTCATTGTTATATTTTTAACTCACCTGAAGTGGCAAGAATGACAGGTATGGTTTAACTCACCTGATATGACAAGAATGACAGTTTAACTCACCTGAAGTGACAAGAATGACAGCTTAACTCACCTGAACTGACAAGAATGACAGTTTAACTCACCTGAAGTGAGAAGAATGACAGTTTCAATGAAACCATTGAGGTCCCCAGATGAGAACAAGAGCAGGGAACTGCTGAGTATTGACAAGGTGGGCACCAGGGGCATCAGTGGGGTCTGAAACAGGGCATTGAAGTTAAGGCATCTTAAACTGGGTGATAGGACACAGAATCAATGCACATAAATGAGGCACAGAATTAACACAAATTTAAAAGATAGTGTACAATCAAGGCATGCAGAGTTCTCGACAAATGGAAGATATCAGGGATGTCTTGGATTATGGAAGGTTATGGTGGAGGCCCTGTGCTCCACAAGGAGTAAAGAGGATTAAGTCAGGTCAAGACTGTCAATGCATGCATTTTAGTTTAAAAGGAATGTAATCCAGAACTAAGGAATATATAGGAATTTAAGATTTAATAAAAGTTTACAAAAATTATAAAAAGAGTACTTATAGTACATCTATATACTACTAAAACTCAACTTTGTTTACATGTTTGAATATTTATTTGTTTGCCTGATCGAAAATTGTGATATGTTCGACTCTATCTGGAAAGCTGTAAAATGGTATGCAGGTAGAGAATAATTTTTTAATGCAGACAGACTGTTGATCACAAATTTATTTAAAGACGTTAATTAATTTATTGATTTATTCCTATGCAGAATAACCCATTTTTTTTTAAAATATTTGAAAAGCCACTAGACTCGGCGGGACCGTGACGTCACAGGTTTTTGTTTACTCTTTAGTACAATAAAATGGCGGCGTCTATTGAAGAAAATTGTGTTCCCATTCAAAAGTTTAACGCGTTCTAAATCTAATTTTCTGTCGGTTATAACTTTAACAATACGTCCGTTTGCTGTATTTATTACGTTCCAACACTTATATCAATTTTAAACTGTCTTTTTTCATTTAGTTTTACAATAAATTTCTCTAGATCTAAAATCTCTAGATCTATGCGCGGAGACTCAAAAGTATAGTATAAAAATTCATTTGTGACGTCACGAGAAAATAGCTAAGTTGGTAGCGTAGCCCGCTCTCATGTGGGTGGCACAGGTTCTAGACCAATATGTCAATGATATTTTTTTTCAATTTTTTTTTTAGATGTGAATGATAAAGTTGCCTATCTGAACTTGGCAGGATACAGGGCAGGTGAAGTAGAGTTCATCTGTTTCTTTGTCCTAAGCATATGAAAGGATAGTGTGGTCAGAGACATGCTCGGCTGGAATCGTTATTTAAACGATAAAAACATGTTGTCTGAGACTTGGCGGGACACTGGGCAGGTGAAGTAGAGTTGAGTAGGTCACATGTGACGTCAGTATATGAAGGGATAGGCCGAAATCGGTGTTTTCGGTGTTTTTAAAAGATAAGAAACATATTTTTGAATGTGGGGTCTGTTTTTTGTGACGATAAGTGACACTTCAGTAGCGTAGCGAGGAGGGGGGGGGCGGGAGGGGAGGCGGGGGGGGGGGGAGGGGAGGGGAGGCGGGGGGAGGTGGAGGGGGGCGGGGGGGGGGGGGACATATGTTGGGGCGCCAAAATGGTTTGGAAAAATAAATTGAAAGGTTGAGGGGGGTTCAAATCGAAAGTTTGAGTGGGGGGGGGGGGGGGTGCACATCAAAAGTTCGAGGGGGGTTGAAAATCGAAATCTTGGGGGGGGGGGGGGGTTAAAATCAAAAAGTTTGTCCCCGGGCGCCGGGAAGGCTCGCTATGCCTCTGAGTGACAGACGTGATGTTTTTTGATGGATGACCCCCGAAACCCACAGTTATCCAACGGATGACGGGTATTCTAGTATAAGATATTTTTCTATTTCTAGTTTTTTTCTTAGAATAAGTTCTTAAAAATATTACACAATAGAGGCAAAAAATGTATTTACATATGAACAACATATCAGTATATAAAACCTATTAAAGATGGCTGATATAAATTTTAACTTGACGCTTAGGAGATTCTCACTCACCTTAAAACCTGAGTTCTGAGTTTCCCCACACTGAGTGCCCAGCAGAAATGACAAGAACACGGCCACTGACATTAAAACAGAGAGTGCAGCAACACTGACAGGCTGGAGTGCCCAGAGGTCCCTCCATCCAAAGTTTATCTGGATGGCCATGAAGAAACAGGTGGCCCAATGCAAAAACATGACAACATTCACGGAGAGTATTCCAGGAATTAAAGGGGAGACAAATAAAGCAGCAGCAGATGCGTATTTTTTATCTCGGATCTCAATCAGTGTTTCTGGTTCAAGTTTTGATAATAAAACTTTAGGGTCTGCTCCAGGTCTGTCATCCTCTGTTTCCTCGTCGTCTGCCTTATTTACATCTGAATCTTGTTTCACTTGAATCTCGTTCATCACTTTTTGCTGAATTAAGAACTGGTTTTGTTCTAAAATACTTGAAACATCAGGGCCGTCTCCAGAACAATGACCATTGAGTTGATCATTTGTTACATCCACAAGCAGGTTATCTCCATGGGGGACAACTCCGTCCACGTCCACACTCTCCGTGCTCTCACAGGTTTCATATTCACTCACCACCACCTCCTGGTCATAATATTCTCGCTCACTTTTCGGCAAAGTTTTCTCCGTCTGGTTTGGGTTGACCCCAGAAAGAAATTTTTGCGACTCTGTGATCTTGAGTTTAATGAGCGCGGCAGCAACTGTGATGTTAGCCAGCAGCATGAGAATCACTGTCTCCCTGACAATGTACGACAAGTCAAACAACAAAGCTCCGATTGATGTGAAAAAACCCACAAAGAACACACTGTTCAACGGGACTCCTGTTCTTTTGTTTACTTTAAGGAACCAATCTATGAAGAGGCCATCTTTAGCCATACGGTAAAGAACACGAGAAAAACCATACACTCCCAGCATCTGTAGATTGGTTATACCAAACAACGGACCAATCACAACCACAATTTTTCCCCACAAGATGCCGTTGTATTCAAAAGCTGATGGTAATGGTGAGCGAAGATCAATTTCCCAGTATGGAATCAGCATCAACATCCCAATAGCTGCACCGACATAAATGGTGCAGACAAGAAGCAGCTCAGATATAATTGCACGAGGTATCGACTTAGCTGGGTTCTTGGCTTCCTGTGCATAAAAAAAAAATGTTTTAAAAGTAAGCTAAAATTGTATATTGCAATCATTTAACACAATATATATAAACTTTGGTTAGAAACACAAACTACATTACTTGGTTCTGGATTAATTTGCTGTACCTGAATATTCATAAAGATACTACCAATAATTATGAAAACATCTTTATGGTGATACAATATGTAGGAATACTTAACAAGTGCCAGTTATGAAAAATGTAAGCAACAAACAATTTCTAAACTAATTATCTTAGATTAGGTTTGTAAAAGGTTACAAGATTTTATTTGAAAAAATAATTACAATTGAATATACACATATGCTCACCTCCGCTGATATTGCGATAACCTCAAAGCCACTTAATGCATAGAGGGCAAGCGTTGCCCCTTTTATTACTCCAGCTACACCGAAGGGGAAAAACCCACCATGATCTTCATTGAGAAGATTACTGCCATGGCCGTACACAAGTCCCATGACAAAGACAAAGACAAGGACAGATGAGGTGAGGATCCCAAGAATGGTGTTAATCACTGAAGAGCACAGGACATTGCAGGACACAATAATAACAACAAAAATCTGAAAGAAGAATGCCAGGACATCAAGAGACTCTGCAAATGGAAGACCAAATTGAATATTTCCTAACACACTGACAGTGTGGGCCTGCAAAAGAAAAAATATTATTATTTTAAACAACTTTTTTTTTATTTCTTATAAGATACAATTATAAGGCAAATGCATCAAAAATATGAAGAATATCACAGTATATTTATTCAGGTTTCTATACTTCTTTTTTAAGAAATTTTTATATCTATCTGAAAAGTTTGGTCTAAAAACTGTTATTGTCTCTTAAAATTTAAAATGTTTTTGCAATGGCAAATAAAGAATAGAACCTATAAATTCTTTCAAAATATAGTTACTAATACTAATTAATGAAGAACTACCTGTATTGTATTGTTAAAAAATGAATCTAGCATTCCACTCCAAGCTCTTGCACCCACGGATGAAGCAAATGCATAGGCTGATAAAAAAAGTAAATCCTTCATTATTTTTAACAAAACAAATCATTTTAGAATACTCTCTATTGTTATGATCTAGTCTAATAAACAAGTTTTATTTTAGTTTTTTTTTATCATTATCATATGGAAATATTTCTTACTAATTATCATTACCCATCCACAAAGAAATGCAGCAAACTCTCCAAAAACCTGTTAAATGAGAACATTAACACATTCATTTTCTTTATTGCAAGATAACTATATTATTGATGTTGGAAACTAAAGTCTTGAGAAAAAAAATAATATAAAAAAATATATAGGGATACCCTGTAAATATAAATGTAGGAAGCTCCAGTATGGGGAATGTAGGTAGAAAATTCAGCAAATACCAGAGCATTCATCATAGTAACAAACATGGCAGCCACAAAGGACAAAACTGTAGATGGTCCTGAAACAAAATACTGGCGATTAAATCAGGTCTAAACACAACTCATAAAGACCATCAAAAGTTAGTGAAATGTGTTCTAATTAATCTATTGTAACCTGCTATTATACATTAGATAAATATAAAATCTCTTAAGTTTTTACCAGCATTTTCTTTAGCAATGACGCCAAGCATGACGTAGATGCCAACACCAATTGTATTTCCCATACCCAGAAGGGTAAGTTGTGGAGTAGAAAGGCATCGCCTTAAATCTGTTTTCATATCATGTTCCCCCACCACCTTCTGATGTAGTATACGCTGATGCAAGTATCCAAGGCGGCTGAGCCTTGGTGAAGATGCTGCCTTCATACTAGTAAAAGTAAAAAAAAAAATTCAATAATTAGTAATATGTTTTGGAATAAAATTCAAAGTCAATATTGTAATTAGGCCTAATAATACTAGAAGATGAAAAGTGTATTTTGCCTTAATTATTAACATAATTATAGGTAGATGTTAGAAGATATATATAGTGACCAGATCTCTAGAGCGGCATTTCTTTCGGATGGCCTGGTTAAAATATTTTTTCAATATCAATTTTATTTTTCTTCGACTTTATCCCCCGGAGAAAAAAGTCTGGAAGAAACACTGGTAGTAGTGGTAGTGGCAGAGTGTAGTTTTAAAATTCTAGTAATGTGAACTTTATTATTATCTTACTATCTATATATATTATATATAGATCTATATATATAAATGAAAGTATGCACCATGCACTTTTGATATGATGGTCTACTATTAATAACCATTGGCTAAATCGAACCAGACGCTTTCGCAAGCGCCCTGGCAGTTGGATGACAAAGAGCACTCTGGGCTCTCATGTGAGCCAATGTCATGCCGACACTGTTTACACATAAATAATTATGTTAATTCAGTTTTAGAAAACAATGTCACACATCTAAAAATATAAAAATACACTATTGGTAACGCATTGAGGAAATACTCTTGTGACACTCTTGTCTGTCTTATAATAATATTGTGAATATTATTGTCACATTGTGTCACTGGTGTCGAGTAGGTCAGTCAGTTCAGTAGGAGGAAGAAGAAGGACAGTAGTTTTATTATTTCAGTCCTCAGACCTTAAAAATAATAAAAAGCCACCTGTTATTGTTTTAGTTTCAAATATAAATTTCTTTTATCGGAAAAAGTTCCATTTTTTAAATCGACTAAACTTGTGTTTGTGTCTAAATAAAAATATGTTTAGTTAATAGTTTGCTAGCAGTAGCAGCCGCAACATTATTGTTTTGTGTGAGAAATAAAATTACATTCTACTGTTTAAAACTGTTAGAACTACTGGAAACGCAAATGAAATTGCGGTAACAACTTAAATTTTGACACCCTGAGAAAAGAAAATAAATTTCGAGTAAGGTAAAAAATTAATGTACAGGGTTTTTAAAAATATTTTTGGATTTCGTTTGTCTTTCTCTTCATTTTAAAGATAACATGATGAAAAATATTAGCCCTTGTAGTTATTCAGTATATATTTATTAAATGATAAATAATAGGTTATAAATTAATGATACACCGGTACCTAGTAAATTTACAAATCCAATGACCCTAACGCCATTCTCACCCGTCAGGTGTTGGTACTTCCGCGTTTCGCTAAAACATTGAAAATGGGAATTCAGGTAGTCCGTTATATTTCGCAAGACTTTTAACTTTTAAACTATTATTTTCTAGTAAACATAGCGTGGGGTATGTGTTATACCAGTGTCTGATAATGTCACACTGCCACGGTAGAACTTTAAATAATAAATAATAGGGCCCTATTATAAATATAATAAAATTAAAAATAGTAGTAGGTCTAGGCCCTATGGCCTACTAACTACTAACTTACTATTAATTTACTATTAACTATAATAGTTCAGACTATACTTTAGATAGTCTATAGGCCTAATAAATTACTAATAATAATAGTAAAATAGTAGGCCTATTGTGATAGTGAATAAAAAGGCCTAGGCCTATACCCTATACCTAGACTAATAGGCCTAAATAATAAATAGGCCTAATATTTTATAAGGTAGTTTTTCTCACTAAATCTAGAATTTACGCAATTATCAATTTAAACATGGCCACTGAATAATAGACATCCATATTTATTATTTAATCCATTAGGCACTAACTTTGGAGTTTTTAGTTCGTTTTAAACTAAATTACTTAATTTAATATTTATTGTCAATCACTGCCATGTCCAACACATCTCTCCATGACAACTCTTCTTAAGCTTGAAGCTAAAGAAAACCACAAATCAAGTTAGACTTTTTAAGTGGCCATGCACAAGAGTTCCTCACTAGTGATCACCAAATAGTGGTCACGTGGTTTTTTTTTTTCAAAAAAAATTTGGTTGTCATTTTTTCGGCTGGTCTCATAAAAAACGGCTGACGATATTTGATTTATTTTTTCATAGACTGATAAAACTAATAATGCTTCAGTATGGAAATCAATTTTGTAATATGGAAATCGATATTTAAAAAGTTCTAGTATTTTTGATGAAACCAACTTTTAAATTTAGCCTTCATTCTCCAACGCAAATTTTAAAATGCTTTTCTGGCATATATAGCCCTGCCACCTATAGCTTGTTGTTATAATGTGAAAGTCCCGCCATTTTGCGCGTGGTAAACATTTTAAATACTAATTAGTAGAAGGTCTCTGGAATTTAGCCGAAAAATCATCGGAAGTCAAGCGTCCGGTCTGGGCGCCATATTGTTGTTAGCAACCGACCACGCCTCCAAGTTAGCGAGTAATACTAATATAAGGTGCGCTATAAAATTAAACGAGTTGAGTTATAGACTAGATCTATTCAATAACTTATTAGCCTATAGTCACTATTGCCGACTAGGTGGAGACGTTGGGGCGAAAAATCTTTTCCGAGTAGTCACTTCGCTTAGAACTTAGCAGCTAGAGTATCTATCTACTAGGCTATATTGTAAATTATATATATGTAAATAATATAGGCCTAGGCCCTTATTTATATGCCCAGTTGGCACATTTTTAATCTCACACATTAATTAACATAAAAATATTTTTAGCCTACTATTTATATGAACATTATATTTCTTGTTTTATCGCAGGCACCTGATAAACGGTTTCTTATTCTGGCAATAGCTGTTGGTGTTGCATATATTGCCACCATTTTTGTTGTCATAGGGCTGTGCACCAACTACTGGATTGAAATCAGGAACCGTAACCTATACAGAGAAGATGTTGTGGCACATTTTGGACTACAACGAGTATGTTGGACTAGCAGTGACCGTTGCACAAATTCCGGCAACGATTATGATAGGACAAGTAAGAAAAATTTTTCTTTCTCAGTTTCATTTTTTAATTCATTGCTGTGTCTCTATTCTTTTTGTAGCAATTACTCTTAAGTTAGTGGTTATGACCAAAGGTGGTTATATACAGATGCCAAGCCATACTATCATACTGTGGCATAAGCATGGACCCCAATTAGACTAGTGTCTTGTATTAAGTTACAAAATTTTGATTCATGAAATCACAATTTTATGTTAACAAAATAACCTGCCTTATACCTAAAAGCTGCTTATCACTAAAATAATATATAGTCTAATTGTATATGGTAAACTGGAGTTCAGCTAACAGTACATAAATCTATTTTTTTTTATGTTGTTGCTTCATTTGGTTCTTAATTCCCCAGACACCACTCCTGCAGCCCAAGGAATTTTGATAACTGGAGGATTTATTGCTGTTTTTGGTAGTTTGATGGCTCTTGCCAATCTCCTGCTTGACAGACTTGGGCGCTCAAGGGGTCTTTTTTCTGCAGTTACTGCTGCCGTTATTGTGCTGTCTGGTATGTCTAATTTGTTTACTGCTCATTTAAAGTTGATGTTCAGTTTTAATTTGCAAAGTGATTGATATTGCTAAACATGAATAAATATATTTTTCAATTAAATAATTTTGTAAATGTTTTATGTTTATACTAAACTAAAGGCTTTATTTATTGATATAATTGTTAATATTACGATATTTCATTTTGACAATTAATCTTTCATTATTTTTCCTAAAATTCACTTCTAGGTCTCTTTTTACTGGTTGGTATCATCATATTTGGAGTGAAAGTGGAGGTGCGAGTAGAACTACTCAATGTTGGTCATGTGCAGTATAAAGGGTATTCATACGGGCTGGTTACTACAGCTTCTATTTTGATGTTAATTTCTGCTGGACTAAGCGCATGGTCTGGCTGCTCTGAAGCTTCACCAAAATTTAAACAATGAACACACACTTTATACAAACTTTTTTTGTACATTTTTACTTTCTCGTATATACGAAGTATAGAGAAAGTATTGTAATCGTGCACAAAAATCACTTGAAATTTTAACAATTTTCACCGTATTACACCTCAGTCCTTCATCACATCCGAAGTACAGAGGACTTATTTTAATCGGGCAAAAATTATCAATCCAGATTTATCAAAATTAAGAGGTTTTATGCGTAATCCATTCTGAAAAACTGGGCTTTGCAATTCTGTCCGTATGTCTGTGTGTCTGTGTGTGTGTGTGTCCGTGTGTAAACACGATAACTTGAGTACCGTTACAGCTAGGTTGATGAAATTTCATATATAAGTATTTAATCAAAATCGTAGATCTGTATCAACTTTTGAGCGATTTCCGATAACCGGAAGTGGTACTTTTCCTACTTTGAATTTTTCAAAAGCCTATAACTTGAGTACTATTTCAGATAGATAAATGAAATTTCATACGTAAGTAAAAGATCTAATTCTCTACCTTCTATTAAATTTTGAGTCATTTCCGTTGACTGGAAGTAGTACTTTACGCTACTTCCGATTTCTCAAAAAACTAATGTAAATTTTAAAAGTAATAATAATATTGCGCACTATTATGCGCTTTTTTATTTCGCGTTCACTTGGTGTGCAATTAATTTGTCTACGAGATTTTATTCTATTTTTAAAACTTTAAGTATTTAAAATGGATTAAAAATCATGTCTATAGCCCGAGTTCCCATCCCCTGTTATTTTATATAAGAATATTCGAGAAAGTTTAGGGGAGATCACTCCCGGTTTATTTAAATCTATTGTGTATTTCCACTGAGGCAGCTTGAGATTAAGAAAGAAAAACAATGAGTTAATGTGACATAGTATTGTTTTTATGTATGTCTGATGCTAAATTTGTCTGTACGTGTTATTTTTAGTACAAAAACTATAAACCTACTACATAATTCTACATTCCATTTTTACTTATTAAAATGTGTAATATATAGATCTGATTATTCTAGGATTATAATAGTTTCAGTTTTGCACTTTTATTTTAGTAGAAAATAAATATTAACTTGAAAGTGTTCTAGATTTCAAAATTGACCATGCTTATAATATGTCATCAGTTTAAAATTAGCAAATATTGCATTGATTTTTTTTTGTGACTGTTTTAAGTATTAAACCAAATCAAGTCCTGACTTATTAAATTTTGTTATTTTTTTTTTAAAAGCAGAAAATGTATTACTATTGAAATTAATGATTTATCAAGTTTATGTAATATTTGTTTATATGTATATAAAGATTTTGTACACATTTGGAACGTAAATAAATATCATTTCTTGTATTGTGCAGTTTTATTAGTTTCATTTAAGTTGATATTTAGTGTCAAGCTTACAGTGTCATCACCTTTTTTCCACACTACACTTTGGACAATACTTTTATTAAACTTTTATACAAATAACAATGAACCTATTACAGCTAAACTTTGCTGGGAGCTTTCATAATATAAATAGAAGTTATGACTTTGATTTAGAAAGCATATTTCATCCTTAACAGTAGGTTATGTCAGATTGTTAACTTTTTTATTTCTCCTTTTTCCCTATGCACTGCTTGTGTTTTTATTTTCGTTGGCATTATTTTCTATAGCTTAGATCTTCTACAAGGTGACCCGTCAAAAGAGCGCCGACATAAGAGCGCAGACAAAAGAGCGCCGACATAAGAGCGCCGACATAAGAGCGCAGTCAATAAAAATAATGTTGTACGCTAAACGAATATGACATGGTTATCACTTGTTTTAATCAAACAATCGGCGAGAGAACAACGTCTTTATTTATATATTATGGTTAATATGTTATAAATGCAGTTTGAAAATATTTCTAACCCAAGTAACATGGAGAAGATCGAATCACAGAAAGGGAAGGTTATTATATTGGTCGAAGGCTACAGATATAGACAGGACAGAGCAAATGCTGATGGAAGTACGACATGATGTACTACCTACGAGGTACAGCCCACAACATAGCATTATAAATGCAACTTATTAATATGAACTTATTTTCATTTTGTTACATTTCATTTCAGTTTATATTCTCACTTTAGGCCAAACATTTAAAATCTGTGTCTGTGTTATTAGATTGCGTTTTGAATAATTGGACTTCACGTTGATTATACCAGTTTTTTAGTTAAAGAAACTGAACAATTCGTTTTTTAATTTAACATCAAACGATGCCTCCTGATCTTAGTTAATTTTCTTGTTTTTATTTATTAAATATGGTTTTTCGATTTTTAGTTTGCGCTCTTATGTCGGCGCTCTTTTGTCGGCAAATTAGTGCGCTCTTATGTCGGCGCTATTATGTCGGCGCTCTTTTGTCTGCGCTCTTATGTCGGCGCTCTTTTGTCGTGCGCTCTTTTGACGGGGTGCCCTTCTACAAACTCATACAGAGCACTAAGTGGTAGCATTTGATATTTATTAACACTAGAACGCTGATAGACTGTTCAGTGGAGATACAGGAAAAGGATCGTAACTAAAATAATCTGCCTTTGATAAATGGATTTATGATTTCTAATAGTGGAGGTCAGCTGTTAAAATGGACAGCTGAACTTTGAAGTTATATTTATTGCCAATTTTCAAAAACCCATAACATTACAAATTACACAATAAACATTTATTTTCTTAATATGAGCTGTAGTTTAACTTCTTTTAATGGAGGTAAAGTAATACAGTGCCCAATATAATATATATCTCAACCTTATATCAAACACATTTGCGACCAATTAACCAAAAATTAAAGGGATTGGGAGTAAGGAAGAACATGGTACAATAGTTGGATTCACATATTGTCAATAAGCTCATGCAGATTGAAAAATAAAAAATCTGGTACCAAAAATCTTAATTTTCTGAGGTTTATTGTACTTTGAATAATAGAAATAAAATATGTTATATATTTATATAAAGTATATTAAGACCTTAAATGAAAAGGTACTTTTTGACCATCGGTTTTTGGAAAAAGAATTCACAAATCACAATTGGAAGTGAAAAGCATACTGTAAAGACTTCTAGTACAATTTAATTTATAAAATAGTCATAGTGATGTGAAACTGTTTTTTCAAGTAAATATGTAGTTAAAACTTTAAGAGTCGATT
The DNA here is from genome assembly GCF_028476545.2 of Physella acuta. Lineage (NCBI taxonomy): Eukaryota > Metazoa > Mollusca > Gastropoda > Physidae > Physella > Physella acuta. The sequence goes on from NW_026731831.1 coordinate 19,310, forward strand.
CGGTCATTTATTGTTGTTTTCGGCGTTGCAACCATTCACGTAGTAAAAATTCTACTTCCGCTACACTCTGACCTTAGGGGCCTAAGATTTAAGCACATGCAATAGTTTCATAATGGATCCTAAAAAGGCTGCGGAATTCGCTGGACGATTGAAGAAAGCTGGACCTAAAGGCTTTGGGGCTGGCTTAGGCATATTTGCACTTGCTGGAGGGATTTACGGCCTAACACAATCTTTTTACACAGGCAAGATGCTAATAAGAAAATGTTCATGTTGGTGAGGTCACGTACCGACAGCAAACGTTTTTTTTTTATTTTTATCAACATTCTGTCTGATGAAATGAATACGATGTTTTTTTTAATGATGCAGTCATTAGAGTCTAGACTAGATTAATAGATCTTGGGGGCCTCTTGTTCTAGAGTATCGGCCTATATTATAAATATTTAGTCATTAATATTTTAAGTCGACCCTTTGTATTAGCGAGACTCACTAACTTAAAAGCGTCCTTGGTTGCTAACCAGAACATGGCTACCACACCTTGGCCTACGATTGGGCAATTTTTTCTGCTTTGTTCGAGAGACCACCTTAACATTAACTTTAAAAATAATTATCACGCGAAAAATGGCGTTTTTTTCGCGTATTTTAAGCAATCTAATGATGACAAAGCTATTTTTGGCAGATTTTTTTTTTTTTTTTGCTTCCGACATTGAAAGGTCGAACGTAAACATGGGTACAGTTTGAGTAGCTCAAAAACTTTAAATAATGGTCTCTAAGGTGTCAAAACTGCATGCCTAGGTCGAGTATTATTAGATTGATCGTTTAGTGAAAAAAAATTGTAAATATTATGTTCGCCTTTTAAGAAATCGGCATCGCAAAAAGGTCACTGAAAGCACGTTATTTTTTATTGTGACGTCATCGCTATGGTTACGGAAGCTGTACAGTAGTATCCTCTCGCTGCTTATATAATTGTGTTTTCTTTTCACTTGACACTCTTTTTCAGCTTATTTTGCTAGCGTAATTAGACTAATTAAGCCTAATTATGGATTTTCACCTGACTTTTGGATTATACTATGACTCTAAAAACCCTTAAACCACAACGATCTGTTATTTTTTTTTTTTGTTGATCCCTGGAATTAGATCTAGATCTAGTAGTGAGCGTTGGTCTTTGTGTGCTTACTTAGGCTAATGACTTAGGCCTAATTATTTGTTTTCAAATTTGTTATAGCTTAATTCTTATTGATTTCATAAATTTTAATTAGGCTAATTATAATATTTTCACTGGTCTTCGTTGATACATTTATTAGGCTTAATAATGTTAATATTATTACGATTTTAGAGGCCTGATAGATAAATTAAATGATTTTAGCGTTGGGTCTAAGTTTACATTACTAATTAGTACCTAGTAAACCAAGTACGCATGGACTAGGACATGTGTGCTGTGCCCGCGAGCGAGCGAGTCGTTTGACACACGTGGTCTGTGTCGATGTTTGGAATGCATAGGCATAGGCCTAATTCTCGCTCTCGGGTGATTAATTTTTATGCGCTGACATTTGAAAAATCAAATAGACACACATCTTAATTAAATACATTTAATTTGAACTTTATATTAATCTAGACCTATAATACTAATTAGGGCCTATAACTTGGGATAACAAAGTACTTGGACTAGATTTAGCGCATGCGCACACTGTGCTGTGAGTTTTCTCTCGCTGGTTGACAAAAGAACGCAGGCGGGCTAGCGATGTTTGTAATTTGCATATATCTTTGCTCACAGGCGATCATTTTAATGCGATTGGCCTCTTTTTATTTTATAGGCCTAATTAATTGTATTTGATAGGCTAACTTTTCTGGTTGACAAAACTAAGCGAGCGAGATGTCTGTCACGCGCACTGCCCGTGACGCTGTTTAGAATGTATTTCTCGCTAACTTGATGAATTTGAATGCTATTGCAGTGTTTTTTAAAATAAATCAAATACTTACAAATCTTTACATTTTAAACTGAGCATAGACAAAACTTTGTAAATAACACACCTGTCCCAAGTGAAGTGAGAGAAGAGGGTTAGATTAATTTTACAATGACATCGCTATATTTTATGAATTGCCCTAATTAAGCATTGCTAAAACACTTACACTAGTTAATAAAACATGCTTGGGATTGAATATCTTTAAAAAGATTAGATCTATACTATATATTCTTGAACATGTTGTTCATTAATTTGAATTTAGTTTTCCTTTTTAAACACCCTTCCATTTAAAAAAAAATTAAATAAAAATATTTAAAAATTCTAGATCTAGATGTAATTCCATCTTGTGATTTTTTATTCTGAGGAAGACAGTGTCCATACGAATAGAAATGTGGTAATAAAATCAAATGTACTGTGCATATTCTGCTAAAATCAAATCAGCTGCAAGGTCAACCCTGCAGAGTTTGTCTCTTCAGAAAAGTAATAGCGATCTGGTTGTCACGGATTATTTGGCTTGCAATGCTTGGAGTGGCCAATTAATAAAAATCAGTAATTAAGCTCCAAATGAGTTTATTTTCAACAAATTAAGTATTTGATTGATTAGAGATTGATCTCTAGTTTCCATTGGTAATGTTTAAATCGAAAAATAACGAAATTTAAAATTAGTGAGTATCTCTACTTTGTATCGTAAGCAGAACGTCTCCCCAGCCTGGCCTCAAAGACAACCAACCAGTGGCCTTGTTCAGGGTTCGTGCTGCCTCCTGAAATCTTAAAAAGGCGTAAAAACCTCCTAGAATTCTCATGAAATTTTTAAAATTCTCATGAAATTTCATTAACCCGACCATAATTATTAGATTCTAGATTTTGTTCTGCCAACCGATCATTGAGAATAGTAGAAATCTAGAGTAAAGTTCCACGCGCGGTCACACATAGCGAACTCCCGACTTTCATCGACTTTCATCGGGCGCTATTTTGTAACCGTTTAACACAGAAACAAACCCAAAGTACTATATTATTCCTCTGCCTTTCTACTCTTAATATGTATCAATCAATTTATATTCCTACGCATTGAATTTGAGATATTCACGTTTTAGTGACGTGCTACTTGCGATATTTTTTTCCCCTCTTTTTTTTTCCCTGCGGCCATCTGAACCGGCTTGCGTAACGATCGTGTTTTATACGTTTTAATCCTAGTTTAATAAATAAAATAAATATTTTACACTTTTAAACGTGTTGTTGATTGTATTATTAATTAATAGATTTCAAAACCAAATTAAAAACATGTTAATTAAATTAATTAACGACATTAAAAGTTGACCCAGTGATGACTCAAGGGACGCAACTATAATAATCATAACAAAGGGACGTAACAACCACTGACAAGACATAACGTAACATTTGCTTAGATATGCTTGTATGTAGAGACACAAACTAGATTTAGAAGAAGTAGATGATCGAAATAATTTAAAACAGCAGAAAAAAATAGAAATTATACAGATTCTAGGCTTAGCTTGAAATGTAGAGCATCTAGAACTAGGCTAGTCTAGCTCAAGTCGTTGGTTACGCAGCGCGGTGAAACCACCCAAATCGACACCCAAGCTGCGGCCACCCCTATTCACCTATCAGGTTGCTTTATTAGCCTAATCTATCGTATGTACAGTGTCACGCACATATTGTAGAGGCTATTTATAGTTAACCTAGTTATAAAAAGCTTTGATTGGTTGGTTTATTCATCTCATCCGGGACCTAGTGTTTTTCATACGGGGAACTAGAATCGCCTTCGACGTCATACCTCGAAACTTTAAAATTTAAAAACTCGACTTCCAGAAGGAGAAAAACAAAAGAATTTGACCTGGATATATTTAGAAATGGACAGGTTTACAGCAGATATCGGTAGTTTCGTATAAAACATCAAAACAAATATTGTACGAAGCGATAAACAGGCGATGACCGCACCAGTGTTTTAACCGCGCGTGGAACTTTACTCTAGTTTTAAAATGGGACGGAAATAAAATGTATGCATTGGCCGCCGTCCGACTGAATTGCTCTGCTGTGGAGATATACTCATCGTGCAGCACAGCTGTTGTGTGGTCACATGACGCTCAGCAGATGATCTGATTGGATGATACTATAAAAAATATCTAAAGATAGATACATGGTGTTCCCGTGTTTGATTCATTGGCTATTGCATTTTTAAAGTAGACAGGCATGTTTCATAACTGTCTTAAACTATTGAAAAAGCAAAAAAAAGTTGTAGTATTTACTGCTCAGGACGAATCGTCAAAATTAATCTTCTTTAGAAATTAATCCGGATAGCTGCGGCCTGATCAAACAATACTGATGTGATTTGCGTAACATTTGATTATTTTGTACATTAATTTGTACTCCATTAGCGATTATTAGACCAAACTAAATTTAATTAGGCCCTAATTACTCACTGAGAGTTCCTGTATGTATGATGTTTTAGCAGTATTAATCTTAAATAATAGGCCCTAGGCCTATATTTTTACTATTAACTAAAAACTAAATAGCTTCATTGTTTCAATAGCCCTACCACACTCCACTTCTTGAATTAAAAGTTACACTTTAGGGCCTACCGACTGTAAAGTGTAGGGGAGGGGTATAAACTCATTGAAACATAGTGAGACATGTAGGGATACTTTTTCCCCTCAAAAGAACAAGGCAGTAATGAAATTTAAGGTTAACCATTGTGTTGTCAGAATATAGACTTTAAAGATTAGTAGTTATTAAGTTATTAGATCATACATATTTCTAAATCACCAATCTCCAAAGCGGGGGGCTCATTTGGTTGTTGAAACTACAGTTTTAAATTTTGATCGTTCTTAGGTATTAGTGAAACTCAGTCCAAATCAGAAAATGTGCTGGTGAAAGGTGTAGGCTATCCCTCACACAAAAATTATTGGACTTGGTTATAATTAGCATACTATTTATTAAGTGATAGGACTATATCACATCATGCCTGAAAATTTAAAATATAATTTATTAGCCTGGGGTTTTGTTTAAATTTTGTTAAGCTGACGCTCTGTCAATTTATAGTCTCAAAAAGAATGCATTTGTTTTCAAAGCTGCTTATCACACTTGATGACAATGGCTGTACAATTTTTTTATTAAGCCTGCATATTAGAGTAAATGTAAATTTTTTTCATTTAGGTCTCATGCTTAGTGGTTTTTCAGTTCACAAAATTGATGATGGCCTAGAAAGTTAATGATTGTAAAATTTTTGACTATTTAGGCCTATAGTTAATATAAGGCCTATAATTAATATAATATACAGTTATTTTTCATATAGGTTATCATACCAGAATATTTTTTCTTTCAAATCTGCTGTTTCTAAAACTATTTTCAAATAGAATCTATTTTGGTTAGAAATTTAAAACATTCATTAATTTTTAGATTGTCTAGTATTGTTTTTTTTTTTTTCGGGTTGTTTATTACCTGTCATGTTAACTTAAATCCAGCCTAACAAATTCTCTTACTTTTCCAGTTGATGGTGGACACAGGGCTATAATCTTTAGCAGGTTGTCTGGCATTAAACCTGATATATATGTGGAAGGACTACATTTCAGGTACATTTGTGGCTCCTTTTACTTTTTAGGCTTCAATAAAAATGATCACGTAACTCATTGCATTACACAGATGAGCTTGACTTTTCTCTACAGTAGGGGACACATTTTCAAATCAAATATACAAAAATTATGTAATTTTATATGCTTAGTTCATTGTTAGTATTTTAATGTATATGGATTTGGCTCACTTAAATTAACTAGCCTTTAATATGCCTAATTAACTCTGCAAAATACTTAATTTTTCTACATGTGTTACTATTTTTAATTTCATCAAAACTTGTTTCAGAGTGCCATGGTTTCAATATCCCATTATTTATGATATTCGGTCAAGGCCTCACAAAATCTCTTCCCCAACTGGAAGCAAAGGTAAGGAAGTTTTTAAAATGTGAAGTTATGTTTTAGTAACACAAATGAATACCAGCTTTAAAGTGGAACTAAATATTTTACGATATAATATAATGGAAAAAATTTCTTTTCTTTAGATTTACAGATGGTTAACATCTCTTTGAGAGTCTTGTCTAGACCAAATGCCTTGTCATTGCCTCAAATTTACAGGCAACTTGGCACAGACTTTGATGAGCGCGTGTTACCATCTATTTGTAATGAAGTAAGTAGGCCAGTTTGGTTATGTAATCATTTATGTTCATTGTATCCATAAATTAACGTGCATAATAATTTCATTCTATCCTAATTAGTATTTCAATTGGGGGCGATGGAAACTCATTTTTAAATAAACTTTTGGAAAATTGCATCAGACACCTATTGGAGCAACATGCATAATTTTCCCTATTAAAAAACATACACATACACAAGCTAGTTCTAAACAATTATAAAATCTATTTAACAGGTCTTGAAGAGTGTTGTGGCCAAATTTAATGCATCTCAGCTCATCACTCAGCGTCAACAAGTTTCACTGTTAATCAGGCGTGAGTTAACTCAGAGAGCTAAAGATTTCCACATCATTCTGGATGATGTCTCTATCACAGAGCTTAGTTTTGGCAAAGAGTATTCATCAGCCGTTGAATCAAAACAGGTAACCTCACATTACACTTGGGTTTTTTTTTCTTTCAGGTTTATAGCTACAATTTCCTTACAAAAAAATGTCCACACAATTAGACTAATAATGCTATTATTTTATTCTTATCCTTACAGTTAAATACTTAACTGTTTGGTACGGGTACATTGATTTTTTGTCAAATTTCTAACACAATTTTTAACTTTTTAAGATTGCCCAACAAGATGCACAGAGAGCCCAGTTTTTGGTGGAGAGAGCTATTCAAGAGAAACAACAGAAGGTAGTACAGGCTGAGGGAGAGGCTGAAGCTGCCAGGCTGATTGGTGAAGCCATGAGCATGAACCCTGGCTACCTCAAGCTTAGGAAGATCAGAGCTGCCCAGAATATAGCTAGAACAGTAAGTGCTGGTCTTTAAACTGCTGTTTGACCAAGATAATAACAACTGTATAGAATATTTCTGGACAGTTGCATTTTGATTGCAGTCTGTAACTGAAGGAAAATAACAGTAGCTAATAATATTGTTAGAACAGTGCCTTATTCCCACGTTTTCTTTAACTTGCTTTCTCTGTTTGTCTTTCCAATCAAATCTTGCGATCGAAATTTCTGGCACTTCCCAGTTAGCTAGCGCGCTGAAATTTTCAGGGAAGCTTTCTTTTGGATGACCATAGAATATTCAATTGTTATTATTACTAAATTGATCAATGGAAACATTTTATTGAGCATTTTAGACTGCTATATAATCCATATATATAATTCTCCTCTGCGAGCCATTAGAAAAAAAACGAGCGACGCGTAGCTCGCCTCTCTCTTGCCGCGCGCAGTGAAGCGAACGATCCCACGTCGCGACAGGCTTAGGGGCAGATAATTTAGTTTGAACCGACTTTAAACTTACAGGAGGTAACTATTACCACTGGTGGCCAGTTTGGGGGAGACGATATGGTCGAGTGGTTGGGCACACGATTGCTATCCCACTCGACACGGGTTCAAATCTATGTGTTCTAGTCAGTAACCAGCCCTCGTCCTAACCGCTATCAACTAACCTCTGACAATCATTCACTTGCGATTGAGACCGAAGAAAAAAGGGTCTCTCGGTTTTTACGAGTTGTCTTCGTTTACTCAAAAAAAAAGTGAAAAGATAAAATCGATAGCAAGATTTCAATGCAAACAAACAGACAAAGACTAAAAAGTAGAAAATAATAATCATTAAAAAAGTTTTCAAAAACCCACGTTTTCTGATTGAACTAAAAAGTAGAAAATAAATACTATACATCACAATAATGCAAGCGATCACTCTACTATAAGCGATGAAAAACGTGGGGCGCCGTGATTTTCTTACAGTTTCTAATACTGTTGACTCTCTACAAGCTCCCTAATAAAAGTCAATAGTATTATCTAATCAATAGTAATATAACTTTTACTTCGGCGCCCCACGTTTTTCATCGCTTATAGTAGAGTGATCGCTTGCATTATTGTGATGTATAGTATTTATTTTCTACTTTTTAGTTCAATCAGAAAACGTGGGTTTTTAAAAACTTTTTTAATGATTATTATTTTTCAAGTTACTGTTGTATTTTAGAAGTTCAAATGTCTATCTCTTCCTCGCCAGCCAAAATATCCCATATTTTTTTTAAAAATATTTTTAAATAACTTTCTTTTCCAGATTGCCCAATCTCAGAACAGAGTGTACTTGAATGCATCATCCTTGATGATGAACATTGGAGAGGAGAGTTTTGATATCGCTGCTGACAATCTTTACACCAAGAGAAGGAAATGAAAATAACAAAAGTATCAAGTGTAGAGAATTTTCAGAGTTTAAAAAATAATTGTAATGTTGAGGGCTTGGAACGTCATTAATGTTCGTAGTTGAACTTCTCTGCATTTAGAATCTGTTCACACTCTTGTGTTGCATTAAGATTTTTCTAGGATCATGTGATTGTGTTGATTTTAATAGATTTTTTTTTCCAACTCTTCTTGAATGTAAAGAAAAATTTGTGTCTATTGGACCACAACATTATTTGTAATAAAAAAAAATATTTCTACTGTATTTTGTGTGCAGTTTCTTTTAATACTATCTCAAACTAATATTAGATAAACCAGTTTTTTTTCTCACCCTTTTCTGATGGGCTATGTTTTCATAAATTTACAGGACATTAAACATTTTCAAGTACATCAAAACTAAAAACTGATTAAAATATTTATTGGCAAATTTTGTATCATAAAACAATATCACAGTTCATTAGGGAAAAATTATAGCATGGTTAAGTTATCTTTATACTGGCAACAATGTACATTAATAACAATTTTCAACTGTCCACCAATTTTAACATGTATAAAAGTAACATACAAATAACTTCATACAATCCAAAAAAATTCTTTTTATGTGGTTCTAGAAACAACCAAATGACAAATAACTGGTTATATTTAACATTGCACAAATAATCATGTTCATTACATCAAATCTCTAACATTTACAATACCCTGGTAGCATAACATTTAAAATAGTGTCACTGTAGTTCACTTTCGAACATTTTCTAATGCTTCTTTCAAGACTTTGAGCACCATTTGGACATTTTCTGGTTTACAGTTGTATCCCATAATTCCAACACGCCAGACTTTTCCCACCAAGTCTCCCAAACCACCAGCTATTTCCACTTTGTAACTGAAATGTATTTAAATTACAAAAAAAATTAAGCCACTAATTAAGAAATAAAAATAATTGTGCAGTCTGAAAAAGTTAATTTTATTTTGGATAGCCCCAAAACTCACTGTGTATCAAATATTCTAAAATTAACTAGCATTCAAAGATAAAAGAAAATTACTTTTTCATGGCATAGTCAGTGACATCCTTCCAGTTGACACCTTCAGGTACCTTTATTGTTGTAACGCATGGATTCCTTATCTCCTGCAAGCATACTTTTATTAGATTGAAACTAACCACAAAAAACTACAGCTTCTCATTCAAAATAGAAACCAAATCATAACAGAACCAAGCGATAATTAGCTACCAAGTCAGCTGAATTAGGCTATAAAAAATGTATTTAAAAAAGTGAACCTCACAAAACATAAAAATTTGAAAGCTGGCTAGTGTTTACAATGATAGAAGTTAACAATACCTTGTTCTTAACCAGTAGCTCTAGGCCAAGGTTTTCCAGACCATTATATAATAATTCTGAACAAGCTCTATGGTCTTCCCAAGACTTTTCTAAACCCTGAACAAATTTTTTAAATTGCATAGAATTATTTTTGGTGTGTGATGTAAGGTGGTTTGGTGTAAATGAATCCATTGCAAAAATGAGCATGCAATTTATCTTAGAAAGATTTAAAAATTAACTACAAGATTCACCTCTTCAACTATCCTGGCCAGTCCCTCCCTTAAGCCATAGACGCTGGTAACCATTCCAGTATGGTGGTATCTAAACGGAATTAAACATGTTTGTGTAAATGTATGATTTCAGTAATCCATCTTAAAAAAGATAACTTATTCATATATTCAACAATTTGTTAGAACAAGGATTAAATTGGCTTAAAATTAAACAATATAACTGCTGATGATGTGTCTTGTTCCCTAGCTCTCACTATACATCTTGAGAACCACAACACTACACAATAATGCGAATAACATTAACAACAGTATTTGTTAGAATATTGTTAGAGAAAATAAACCAGTTTACAAACTGACACTTAAACAACAGTAAGTCAAACTGATTAACATTACATATCTATTGACTCTAGGTAACAGATTGATAAAAACATTAAAATACCTTCTTGGTCCCTTGTCACAACCCCAGTAGTTTGCCAACTCATTGGCATCAAAATAGTATGATCTAATCTTTGTTTTTCTACTTGTTATTTTGTCCCTGTAATAAAATTAATTGGTTTGTAGATAAATAATAATAAATTGAATTTTCAAAGGGTTTTTGTTAGGAATAAAAAAAAACAAAGAACTACAAAATAAAACATGCATTGTATTTTTCAATTTTAAGTATTAATGAATGGCATTAGTATAGACATTCATGAATATTGTAACTAAGATGAAACAACAAACCTTGCTCTTTGGTTAAAGGAAATGGGACTTGTTGCAGGTGGAGCTCCAATTACTTTTTGGGAACCAGAGTACAAAATATCTATATCTAAAAATCAAGAAAATAGTCTCATGATTTGCAAACTGTCACACATTTTTTAAAAAAAGGTAGTGGTAGAAATTGTAGGGTGTAAATTAAAAAGACAACCAAAGAAAACTGCTTAAAATCTAAGTATCTTTTTCTTCAAAACTTAATAAACTTGCAATTTATTAAATAAGCAATATTTATTATTCATCAGTATTACAAAACAGAATAGTGGGTATAAACAATTTATTTTTTAAAACTTCTTTTAAGGTGAATTGAGCAGTCATTTCACTAACTAAATTTTCTAACCGCAAACAAATAAGCACATATTAATAAGACATGTGGGATCTACAATATAATTTGATTACAGATATTTGTTTTGAGATAGCTCAATATCTTATAGAAGTTAATTATATTATACCCCAGGCATCCATATATAACTGTTTTCCACCTAATATGGCAACAGAGTCAACCAACAGTAGTGCATTATACCTGCAATTAAAATTTCACACAAAATAGTATTAGAATTGCATCTAAAGCTATAAATAGCTTACTTTCCAACACTTCTTTTAATATAATCAGTTACCAAAATACCTAAACAAAGATTCTTTTTTAAGACTTATTTTTGAGTCAAACAACAATAGGCCTATAAAGTGGATGGTGGCTGAGTAAAAACTTTACTGGTAATATGAAAACCTACTTATGGCATAGTTCACCAAGACCTTCCAGTGGTTGGGCAGTTCCTGCAGATGACTCTCCGTATGTGACAAACACTAAACTTGGCTTGTGCTCTTGCAAGCCCTGAAAATGGCCATACAACAAACTATGTAAGATATGTTGAAGCAGGAAGTTGGTGTGCATATGACTAGCTCTCATGCTACTGTTCTCTATGATGGAGTCACATGTTTAAAAAAATTAAGGCTAGGAAACTATGGATTCTGGAAAAAGAAACACAAAACTGAAAAAGATATTGGGTAAAAAAGAATTAAAATGTATCTCACAGATATGTCAACTATGCAAAGCATACATTTTATCCAATAAAATGGACATTATTTTAAAAGAGGTAGATTCTAAATAAAATTATTTTCCACTAGATCTAGATCAGTGTATTATTTTTATTAAAAAAACTATTCCATGCTATATATAATAAAATGATAATACATTTATCAAATTACCTTCTCTATTTCTTCAAGTGTAAAAACTTCTCCATAAGGACAAATAATTTTCTTTGCGATAGACCCTGAGATTTAAATGAGATTATTTTCAGAACATAAAATGGGCTAAATTTAAATTTTATCTTCTAAATGTATAGAGATTTAGAAATAGAAAATCTATTCTGAGCCAGAAAAGGAAAAACAATTACCATTTCTCTCCACCATATCAGCTAATCTCTGGCCCCAAATTCCATTCTGGCATATTAGAGCTACTTCACCTGCTTCTAGCAGATTCACCACTGCTGCCTCCATTGCAGCATGTCCTATTTTATGATGCAAAACACACTTTGTTTATAACAAATGTTGTACAATCTTTATACAAACTATCCTACCCATAAAAACATCCTTGCCAAATAATGAATATATTGTTAACCCTTTCATTTTACAACTACTTTAACAAGATATCATGTATGGTTTACAATTGTAACCAATACTACTCTGCAAAATAGATATTTAATTGAAAAATATCAGACTTAAATCACATTAAATATAGAATCTACAAACCTGCAAAATATTACATTATTATTATTAATTAATGAACAGAACAATGTGTTAGTTTGATTTAGTTATAGTGTTATAGTTATAAAATACAAACAATGGTGTAGCTTACCAGTGCCAGAAATTGCAAATGTCCACTCATTTTTTGTCTGAAAAATGTACTGTATTCCTTCTTTCACTTCATCCATGATCTAGAAACAACAAGGATAGAATTGCATTTTTATCCTAAGTATATTAACACTAAATAAACTATGTTCACAGTTTTATTTTCTACACATGTGAGACCAAAAAAAACTGTTTGTTTTAAAAAATAAAACTGGCAATTTTTTACACATCAATTTAAATTTGGCCACATTTTTTTTATTCTAGATTATGTTATATGCCATTAATTAATTAAATAGTTAATTTAAAAAAAAAAGAAATTCTTATAAACATTTATTGTGCTACAAATACAATAATGGGATTTTTATTTCTACAGTTGAATTAATTAAATCCAATGGGTTTTTTAACATTAGAAGCATTTAGATATTGTATCAATTTCCTCTGCCATATGGTTACCTTTGTAAACTCTGGGTGCAAGTGACCTAACATTGGCAAGGATCCTGCAGCCAACACCCTCGGTGGACAGTTCGATGGCCCAGGTCCCATTAACAACTTCGATGGAACATCCATAGGTTTCATCAAACACTTCGGCGGCGAGACCGACATTGCTGGAGATTCCATTCGAGCAGATGTTGAAAATGTTGCCGTCGCAGCTGCACGCGAATGCAGTTGTTTTAAAATACACAGCGATGACCAGCCTCGTTTTATCGACCGCTGGTTATATAGGTCGGAAAACGTTTTTCTTAACGAAAAAGCCATGGCTATATTTCCTTGTGCTGGTTTCACTGAGATAGTTTATCTATTGACTATATCTATTTACTACTCTAATAAACGCAAGTGCACCAAAAGTTTTAAAAATGTATGAATATTTTGCACTGACAGTAGGCCTACTACTGCACTATGTGACAAGACAATAATGATAATCCATTTACCATTATGTTTTAGTTTTCATTAATTCGGATTTAATTTCTGCAATAAAAACCTACTGTACGGCTTTCAAGATCTAGCTAAAGTAATCAAACTCTTAAATTAAAATGTTGACTACAAATTAGGAGAAAATATGCTTGCAAATGTGCATAGAAATAGCAATAGATTAGTCTCGGGAATTTGACATGGTTGGCTACTAAATGTCATGCATGTCCCACATCGGCTCGTCTTAGTTAGCTAGAATTTAACATACTACGCAAGACAGGTGAACTTTGTGTATTTTAGTGAATAACCTATGACCTTTAATACTCTCTTCAACCCCAATGTTAAACTGAAAGAGTAAAAGAAAACTCAACCAGTGTTTCTTCCAGACTTTTTTCTCCGTGGGGGGGGGGGGGGGGGGCGCACTCATTATTTTCGGGGGCGGGGGCGGACAACATTTTCCGGTGTGGGGGGGGGGGGGGTGGACACTGGTAAAAAAATATGTTTCCTATATAAATTTCATCTCGTTCGGGGGGGGGGGGGGCGGTAGACTTTCTTCTGCCCCCCAGAAGAGATGTCTGGAAGAAACTCTGAACTCAACGATGGGCAATATATTGTTTCGTCATTTCAAAGGCCGATGGGATAAGTAGTAAGATTTCCCCTTGGCTTTACAACTTTAAATGTGTTTACGCTATGAATATTAATAAGAAAAGTCCCTGAAATGATGTCATGCTTTTTGTTACGCTTGTTCCCCCCCTCCCCTCCATCACACATCGTCACAAAAAGTAACCCCCCCCCATAAAATGACGTCAAACATCAATCAACCTAACCCCTCCCCCTCCCATATCTTCCCGCCCCGCCTATTTAAAATATCGACAAAGCACGGTCAACTTAAGGTATTTCATTTCAATCAATTTCTATTACAATTTATTAAAACAATTTTACCTAAAATGTGAAATAACGGCAAAAATTCAGTCTCTATAATTACTTTATTTAAATGCAAAAGTTTGACGTCACACTATCTTAATTTCCCCCTACCCCCCCCCCCCCTTTATCACACATCGACACAAAATTACTTAACCCCTCACCCCCCCCCCCCCTTTACGAGTGTGACGTCATTAATGGACGACCCTTATGCCTTATGGGTAGGCTATAACTACCAATCACGTGCCTATGTTCTGTAAAACTATTAATTTCTGACAGCATTGATGATTTTGTTCAGGTATTGTTCCTCATCAGGTGATGTTGAGTTCTGCCTTCGGTTATCATCCCACTCCGCCCCGTAAACGAAATTGAAAAAAATATTTGGAAAGTGTATAGCCCAGGGGTCTGCAACTTTTCGAAGCGGAAGAGCCAAAAGTTACAATTTTCAAAATTTCCCTGGTTTTAAAGAGCCGCTGACATTTTTTTAATTCAAGTATTTTATTTTTTTATTAAGATTATTAGTATTTGTGCAAGGAGCTGGAGGGCCACATCTTGACATCAAAAGAGCCGCATGCGGCTCGCGAGCCGCAGGTTGCCTACCCCTGGTATAGCCAATACTTTAACCGGTGTTCACCCACCCAACCCCTTTTCATGAGTCCCCGTCCGTCCGTTACGCATCTTCTTGTCACCGTAGTAAATGACATTAAGGTAAGTAGCGTCACAGAGAGGTGGGGGGGGGGGGGGGGGCGAGGGCATAGTGGTGTTGATCTCGCCAGGATACAGAATTCAAGGGCGTGGTGTCTCCAAAAAGAAAAATAGCATATTTTAACTTTAATATCGTTTTTTTCCCCCGGTTATTTAAAAACTTAGAAAAGTTGTATACACCAGGAAGGGGATGAGAACAATTAGGCTGCATGTAGTTTTAGTACATTGTTGACGGAGATGGGTGACACTCTGGGTTACTGCACCAAATAACACCCGGCATAGTAACACTAAGCTATAGCCTTATCAATGTAAACCAGGTGGTTTCAAATGATGTGTGCTAATTTCTAAACATTAAATTATTTAAAAAAAACACAACCTCAGAAAAATTAAGTAGGCCAACTTTTTATGATTTACCCAGAGAGATTGAAATGTAATCATGCACTGTAATCTTAGAAAAGTCAAGGGCATTTACTTCTATTTCTAATATAGAAAACGCTAGCCAAGCCTCATATAGTTTCGGCATTCTCTTTTAAATTTTAAAATGATTTTATTGTTTGAATGGCCCTAAAGATAAGCCTAACGATGGGGACTTTAAGAACCACTTTTATATCGTTTATGATTATCGTTTGACAAAAATTAGGGCCCTAGGTTATGTAAAAAAAACAACAACAATAGAGTTTAAAATTAAGAAAAATGTGCGAAATTAAAAACTTTTAACAAATTTGCACCTCATTGCGTGGCCGAAAACTTGGGCAGATCTATAAACACCCAGCATAATGGTTCTCCCATCCTAGGCTAATACGAATATATTTTAGGCAGATTTTGCTCCCCACACTTCCATGTCATACGTCAGAACAAACTCAAGTCTATCTCCACTGCTATTACAATGTGTCCCACCACCCCAACCCCTCCTAAATAAAATAAATTAATATAATTTAGTTTTAATTTCTGTTTTGTTATTTTAAAATGCTTGATGGCCGCTTTTCTCATGGGCCCAAAGGTAAGCATCTCCAGTGTTTCTTTCGGGCATCTCTACCGGGCGCACGTCCACCGCCCCACTCCGGGCGAAATAAACAAATACAAAATGTATCGAACAAATTTATTTTAACTAGTGTCACCGTCAGTGTTTCCTCCATCCGCAAGTTTCAAGTTCCCCCAGGATAAAAATATCTAAAAGAAGTACTAGGTGTCACACACAGTGTTTCAGGTATCTCTTGGGGGGTGGGGAGGGCCCCATTTACCCCTCCCCCGCCAAACCCCCACAAAGAACATAGAATTTATATAAAAAATATGTACATCCAGTGTCCCCCTCCCAGTCCACCCCCCCCCGAAACCCCCGAAAGTTTCAAGCCCCCCCCCCCTCCACTTCCCATGGAGAAAAAAGTCTGAAAGAAACACATGCCACCTATACAACGTGGCATCAGCTGTGTCGAATTCGCTGCCGAAAGAAACCCAGAGTTTTCAGTTCTATCAACTGGTGTCCACTCATGTTCGACTATGTAGTTGTTCTAAGTTTGCTTCTGCACAACGCTGTTGTGTTATGGAACCCCGTAGAGGAAAACCGCTCATAGAATTATCAGAATGCTATATACAACAACAAATACTTTTCGTGGTACCAACGCTCGCGCCGGACCACCAAAATTATATTAATTGGGACATAAACGTAAAAGCCTCGCGTTGTTGTTCTTCTGTTTTTGTCCCCCCCCCCTGGTATTTATGACAGTTTATCAATGTTATAAACACTACTTTGTATGCCCATCTAATAATCTCAATTAGCCGCTGCTTCTAACGTTCCTTTTACTTTAGCACTTTAGCTGGCATAACAGATCAATTTTTACAGTTTGCTTTTAATATTCAATATCAATGGAGGCCAAAAGCCACGAAACTTTGCTTTTATTAAAATAAGTCTGAAAAAAGTTAACGCATGTTCTTGTATTAGGTTCTAGGCTAGATATAGATTCTAGGTCAAGTTAATCATTACTGAGTTGGTAAAATTCAAGAGTCGAAAATTTAAAGTTTTGTTACACGGAAATTGCACATTGGCAGTCATTATAGACAACAACGTTGTTTTCATTAGTTTCAAAATGGCCGACTTTCTAAATTTTCTGGATTATGTTCTGATAGCTCTTTAAAATTCAGTTCAATTTATTTTTTATTTGCCTATTCGTTATATTTTGCTTATGTATTATTTAATAAAAAGAAATCTTTTAGTTACAAGTAGCTAAAATTTGAAGAGAATAGGCAAGAGTATTTTTAATTTTATTTTTTAGGCTACAAAAACAAATTTTAGAAATTTACACAAAACAAACACTTACACAGTACTGTACACTTGAGTACACAGTGTACCCGGCTTTCATCAAATCAAGGA
The DNA here is from genome assembly GCF_028476545.2 of Physella acuta. Classification (NCBI taxonomy): domain Eukaryota; kingdom Metazoa; phylum Mollusca; class Gastropoda; family Physidae; genus Physella; species Physella acuta. The sequence goes on from NW_026731831.1 coordinate 36,699, forward strand.
CCGTCAGACCTCTGTTTCAAAGAAAAACTAACGAGCAAGTAAGTTGCATCTGATATTCCTATTACCTAGATCTATATTAATATTATTTACTAGCTAGATCCTTTTTTTTCTAGTGACTAGAATCTAGATTATTTATTAAATTAATAATAATATTATTAGTATATTAGTATTATAATTAGGCCTAACCTAAAATAATAATAATTTAATTTAATAATTTAATTTAATAGTCAATCAAATTGGAATCAAGTTCTTGTGTTCTAGATCTAGATCTATATCTATCTAGTATAGTAGTATAGTAGTATAGTCTGTACTCTGTACTATAGTACTATATAGTAGTATATAGTCTACTACTTAGAATGACTTATATCTATTCTAGATTCTAGATCTAGTTAAGTTAAAGTTAAAGTAATCAAAGTATTGTAAGTAGATCTACTAAGTCTACTACTACTGCAAAGTTTACTAAGTAGAGTAAAGTATCTAAATTATATTTATAACAATATAGAGAATAAAACTGAGTCAGTAGAGCTAGATCTAGATTACTGGTTACTAGATCTACATGACATTGTTAGTAACTTGGTTAGTATGGTAGATAATAGATATATATCATTAATTAATTAAATTACTCATGAGTAATGATTGACTAATGTTTAAAGACTTAAAATGCATACCATTCATAAAAAAAAACTACATTGGGAGCTGCTGGAGTTTTACATCTTATATTCTTAAAGTTGAAACCATTACTTTTTCTAGCTAGGCAAGTAAACTGTGATTCTACTTTGTCTATCAGTAGTTATGGAAGAGGAGAATGAAGATAACTTCTCAAGGTACACACCACAGCATCCACTTCCAGAAGAAATCAAGAAACTTGCAAGAGACAAAACTGTAGGTTGGAAACAAACTATACAACATAGAACTTGTTTCTAGTGGTACATATAGATTTAGTTATTATTGCATTTTTATTATTTTAATTGTTATTCAATTAAAGTAAGTTCTGAAAGATTGAATTATAATTTTCATCCTAGGTCTGTAAATACTGTGGTGTGAGTTACCTGATTCACAATGAGATCAAAGCTCTAGAAGGGAAACTAAAGGCAGCGGAAGGAGAGCTGTCTAGACTGAGAGGTCTAGAGAAGAGGGAGGAAGTGCTCAAACAGGAGACAGTTTTGTTGAAACACCAGATTTCTGATTTGAAGCTCATGATTGAAACTAACGGAAAATTGTATGTTTATCAGCATATCATCAAAATATGATTTTTTATTATAAAAAAGTGTATGAATTTCTAATGATCATACGCATTGGTTTTAATTCCAAAATTGCTATTGAAAATAGTATAAACTTTGATAATTTGTTTATGCTGTCTTGCAGGATAGAATCACAAGGCAACGAGATAATAAACAGTAAAGAAACACAAAAAGTATTAGAAGACACGCTCAAAACTTATAAGTAAGAAAATTGTTGACTTTGATTAAAAAGTAAAATGTATTATTAGGTCTATTTGAGCTTTGTTATAGTCCTACATTATCCTGAACTGACAGGATAGATGTCATGCTTTCTACTGAGTCATGTCACGTACTAATTGGTCAAAATTTGGTATTTTGTATTAGTTGGACTGATAGGGGATTAGCCTCATCACCTGAGTCCACATACAGTATGCAACTGCTATAGATAAACAACTAATTCAAATAATTTCAGGCCTAATTTTTACTTTATAATTTACAACAGCTTGTCAAGGGTTATTGATGCTATTTAATACAGATGATAATAATATCATAGCTCAATGCTGTTAGGTGATCTAGATTATTGGGCTTGTGTTGCCCAGACATTCTGTTTTAAAAACTCTGCTTAAATATGCAGGTCTTGTTGATAAAAGTACTTAATCTTCCGACAATTTTAGTCCTGTATATGGTAAAATAATTCTTTTACAGAGAAAAATATTTACGAGCCCTAAAGCAATGCTCCAACTTGAACCAGACTGTGAAGCAGTGGAAAGAGAACTTGGGATTTTTGAAAGACAGGGTTCTAACTTTTCAGTCAGAGATGTCAGAATCTATGAGACCAGCACTAGAAAATGTTGGGCGCATATCAGAACAATCAACAAAAGGTACATACTTCAGAACAATAACTATTTCATTATTTTATGGTATTGATCTGTTAGCTGTAAGTTTATCAGAAAAGTTGAGGGGGGGGGGGGGTGGGGCTATGTTGCTTGGATGGTGTGATTGGATGGTAGAGCTAATCCAGGTCTCAAGTTAAGGTCCCGAGTTAATGTCACCGAGTGTACCCAGCTCTGATGGGTACCTGACATATATTAGCGAAAGTAAAGGGGGTTGGGCATAGAGCTGACCTCGCTATCCCTTTGAGGTCCCTAAAACAAGTGATTTCTGCTTCACCTGTCTCATGGATCATCAGGCTCGAAAGGGTAACTTTTTAAGCTAGATTTGGGTTTGGGTTAGAAATAAGATTAGCATTAGAAATTATAATAATTTATTGGCTAATTTACTACCAGTAATCTAACACCCCTTTATTTAGAAGTTCCTATTATTGTATAGTTATTTAACACTAGTATAAAACATACACTTGGGTAAAATGATCAATTTCATGTGTTATTCATAATTTTTTACATGGTCCAATTAGTGTTATCAATGCTTTAAAAATCTGATTGCAGAACTAGGGACCTTGCAGTCACAACTGGAGTGCACAGAGATGGAGAAACTTGTCCTGTCTCAGTCCAACAAAACTCTTTCAGACAATTTGAAAACAAAAGAATTAGAAATGAAAAAGTTGCAAGATAAGTTGAAATCAAAATCCAATGTGTTAAAAGAAAAAGACGTGACAATCAGCCGCTTGGAGCATCAGATTGCCAATTTGGAAGGAACTGCAGCTTCACTCAAGTCCAAGGAGGATTCATTGAATAGTTTGTATTTCATTTGTAACAGCTTTTTTCCCCATTTCATTCAGATATGTTACTGTGTTACTTTTTTACCTTTAAAATAATCTTTGACTATTGTAAATTTGTAAGCTTAGATTTTTTTGTAAAAGTAAAAATAAAAACTTAAATGACATCAGATTGTAGCCTATGTTTCATACAATACAAATACATAATAGTGTGTACAAATTAAGTTTAGATTAAAAAACCTGACATTTTTACTTGATGTCCATTTGAAGCCAGATTAACTTTAATACCTAATACCTTTATTCAGTTCTTATATACACATTTTAAGTTAATAATACTTATTATCTTTTGTTTATTTATAATTTTAGGGATAAATGAAGAATTTAAGGAGAGCCAAGATCAATGTAAAATTTTGATGGTAGAGCTAGATCAGTACAAATTAAACATAAAGTAAGTATTACTGCTCCAAGGTTGGAGTAGGCCTTTTGTCTACTCTCAATATACCAAGCATATCTGTAATCTGTATTTAAATGGATTAAAACAAATGTTTAAAGTGTAGAAACAAATTTAGACCTTTGGATGTTCTCAAGGACTGTGGTATTAGCACATTCAAACACTTTTTTAAGAAAATAAAAGAAAAAAATATTTCAACAAATGAGTTGAGTTTAGCAATGATTTGTCATTCTAGGGCTAAAAACTCTGAGCTGACAGATGCACTTGATAAGCTAAAACAACTGGAGCATGACCATGAGTCTTCACTACAAAAGTAAGTTACTTCAAAGTTTTTATTAACATAAAACTCAAAACATTCCTAAAAGACTTTTAATAAACAGCAATTACACTTTTTTTAAAAGTGTTAAATATCAACTTATATTGATAGTTTAGTTGATGAGATTTATAAAGTTGATGTTATAAAAATTAGCCACACCTTTTCAGCATACAGATTTTTTTCAAACTATGGCAATACATTTTTATTATGAATTTAAAATTTTTTTTTCTTTCAAATTTTTACTTTTATCCTTTTCAAATGAGTGTTTTTTGTTTTAAATTTTTCAGGCTATATTTAGAAATCAAAGGTAAAGAGAATGAACTAACATCACATGTAAAGCAGATTAAAACACTAGAAAATCAATGCAGAGAGTTACAGAAAAAAGAAGCAGAGAGCTCACAATGGAGCAAAGTCAGCACAAGTGAGTTTATTAAAAAACTGTATTATGTTATTCATGGTTCAATGTGATGAAATTAAAAATATTTTTTTTTTACTAAATTTTAAAACTAAATAGAGCTAACTGTAACATCTGAAGTAGTAATTGTTTCATAGTTGAAATTATCTACAACTATTCTGAAATTAGATGAAGTTCAAGAATTGAAAGAAGCGTTACAGAGAGCTAAAGGAGATGTTGCAGCTCTGAAGTCTGAAAGGTAGGTCTTTTGATACAAGTCTAAAAATATCCTATTTTAACAGTATTTAATGCTGGAGCTTTTGTGGATAAATAATATTTGTATTTTTATGTGAAAAATGTATGTTTAAGTATATTACCTTAAATATATTTAGTTGATTAGTTAAATTAATTTTTAGGTTTTTTTTCCTTGCAATTATTTTTAGTTTTATTTTACTGATTAGACTACCGTACTGAATTTGTAACAATGAAATAGTTTACTGTTAAAACTACTGTACACTTTATGACCAGGGAGTTGATGATAGAGGCTCACCAAAACAGGATAGAGGATCTGAGAGAAAGTTTTAAAAACAAGATGGCTGAAGCAGATGATTGGCCCCAGAAAGTAAACATTTTTTTAAAATTAAGTATTTTGCACATATGCCATGTTATAGGTGTAGGGTGCAGGATAGGGGTAGGGCCCATGATAGGGATAGGGCACATGATAAGGGTAGGACACATGATAGGGCACACAATAGGGGTAAGGCACATGATAGGTGTAGGGCACATGATAGGTGTAGGGCACATGATAGGGCATATGATAGGTGTAGGGCACATGATAGGGGTAGGGCGCATGGTAGGTTAGGGCACATGATAAGGGTAGGACACATGATAGGGTAGGACACATGATAGGTGTAAGGCACATGAAAGGGGTAGTGCACATGATAGGTGTAGGGCACATGATAGGTGTAGGGCTCATGATATGTGTAGGGCACATGATAGGGCATATGATAGGGGTAGGGCACATGATAAGGGTAGGACACATGATAGGGTAGGGCACATGATAGGTGTAAGGCACATGATAGGGGTAGTGCACATGATAGGTGTAGGGCACATGATAGGGGTAGGGCACATGATAGGGATAGGGCACATTATAGGGCACATGAAAGGGCATATGATAGGGGTAGGGCGCATGATAGGGGTAGGGCGCAGGATAGGGGTAGGGCACATGATAGGGTAGGGCATATGATAGGGCACACGATAGGGCATTGCTTTGTAGCTATAATAAATATGTAACAGAAATGTCCCTAGGATGACTGATAAAGTTTAGAGAACTTATTATTTTCAAAGTATTCAAATTTCATCCATAAATCTTTTTTTAAAAATTTCAATGGTTAGTGTATTATATTAAAAAAAGTCTTTGTTTTTTATTAAAATGGGGAGTGTATTCCACCAAAACAAGCCACAAAATATACTAAATTCTTACAGAGCGGTGTTCTTTTAGTTTACTCATAAAATATCTTGTCACAGCTACAGGGAGCTCTAGCAGCAGAAAGGAGTCGGCACATGATGGAGTTAAAGACATTTGAAGAGAATCTCAAGCACCAGTTTGTTCTGGTAAGTGGCGTCTTGCATAGAGTTTGAATGTATGTTAGAGGTTCTGGTTAGTAAGTGGTATCATAGGCAGGGCTAGAATGTCTTCTGTTGGAGGTTTTATGTTAGTAAGTAATATCATGCATAGATTTAGAATATCTTCTGTTGGAGGTTTTATGTTAGTAAGTGGTATCATGAATAGATTTAGAATATCTCCTGTTGGAGGTTTTGTTAGTGCATTGTTAGTGTCATCATACATAGGGCTACTAAGTCCATTATAGTTTTGGTTAGTACATGGTATCATACATAAGGCTATAAAGTCTTCTGTTGGAGGTTTAGTTAATGAGTAGAATCATACATAGAGTTTGAATGTCTGTTAGAATTTTGGTTAGTAAGTTGCAACATAGATAAAGCTATAGTTTTATGACTTATATTGCTTTTAGTTGCCTATTCTTCTAGAAACCTAAGTCATATTGTATTAGATAAAACCAGACAGGAAATGAAGATTTTTTTGTTTTATGTCAGCTTTCAGAAAATTATTAATTATGTATATTTAGAAACTTAATCAATCTATCCCTAGTTGTCTGTTCTATTACAGACAAAATTAATAAAAAGCTTACTAAATCATTCCATCTGTGTGTTATTACTTCCCTGAAATGTTAAAAGGCTTCTGTATATATTTTTTAAATCAATTTTTGCTGCTCATAGGGTAGATAATCTGTAGATTTTAAAAATTGGTTTATCTCCCCTAGCTAAATAAAAAAAATATCATCAAAATATCCCTTTTGATGAAGCTTGTTATTAAAGCTAATGAAAAATACTTGCTTACAAAATTATTTTGCTACTTCAGGAGCTTCAGATTGAGAAGGATAAGTACAACGAGCTTTTAAAAAAATTTCAAGATCAGGAAAAAGAGAAATCATATTTGGTAGGTAGATCGTCTGTAAACAAAATGTTTTTCACCATAGCTTCTAGACCCCAATAGCTTGTTTAGTCTCTAACCGATTTTTTTATTCATCATGTGACTTTCTGTACAATCAATGCTGGTCATAACAACTATGCTTAAAAATATTTCTTGCATAGCTTACACATTAGTCTTGCAGAGATGCAATAAAAAAAGGGTCATTGTCCAGTTTGCCCTATTCTGTTTTATGGACATTGAAATGAGAGAGTGGACATCGATGTGGGTCATATCCATTACCAACCCTCTATCAGTATATTTTTGAGATGGACTTAATTTAATATTGTAATTAAGGCACACTTTCTGACATAATGGTCAGATCTATTTCTTTAAATGCCAAGGCTAATGGGCATAGTGCTGACCACACGATTTCTTCATATCCCAAGTCAACAAAACCCAGAGATGTGTATGGTCCTACAGTTCTACCCTCCCACTGTATCTTGTAAATCCTACAGTCCTCCCACCCCTCACACACAATCTTGTCCGTCCTACCCCCCCCAAAACACACACTATCTTGTAAGTTCTCCCCCACCACTGTATCTTGTTGGTCCTACAGTCCTAAGCCCCCCCCCCCCCACTATCTTGTAAGTCCTACCCCCCTCCACTATATTGTAAGTCCTACCCCTACTACTGTATCTTGTAAGTCCTACCCCCCCCCCCCCCCCACACACACACTATCTTGTAAGTCCTACCCCCCTCCCCCCACACTATTTTGTAAGTCCTACCCCCCTCCCCCCACACTATTTTGTAAGTCCTACCCCCCTCCCCCCACACTATTTTGTAAGTCCTACCCCCCTCCCCCCACACTATTTTGTAAGTCCTACCCCCCTCCCCCCACACTATTTTGTAAGTCATACACCCCTCCCCCTGACACCCACAGCGAGAGAACCAGCGGGCCCTGCTAGAGATCCAGTACAAGGAACAAATAGACGAACTTGTACGGCAAGTCACGGATGGCAAGAAGAGAGGGGCAGAGAGGGAGGAGGAGCTGACAAGGGAGATCACTAGCTTGAAAAAAATCATCAAGGACTTGCAAGATAGGCTAGGTGAGTTGTGTACCATTGAAATTGTATGCTAGAGATGACAGCATAGTAATTAATTTTTAAATTGTTAGGTTGAAATAACATATCTCATTAAATAAATGGGTGCAGGGGTAAAATTGTAGCAGTTCATACAGCAGGCCAGTTTTAAAGAATCCTTGAAAAAAATATATTTGGTTACATAAATTAGTTTCTAAAATTGGATTTAGGCTTCCTCTGTTTCTGCATGAAGCATTAGTTTTACTATGAAAGGGAGATTAAAAATATTGTAAACTTAATAATTGTATAGGTATAATATGCTTTAAGAGAGTTACTTTCTGACAGTTTTATACTTTCCTTTTGAATAATTGTAAAGCGTTTCATTTTGAGTTCGATTTAACATCAATGAATTGTTTTAAAATTTATTCTTTTAAATTTTGTACTTTAGATTATATATATAACTATATATATAACTATATATATATATATATATATATATATATATATATATATATATATATATATATATATATATAACCTATGCATTTGAGAGAAACCATGACCACACAACTTTTAAAAAACTATTTTAGCTCGACTTGATACATCAGACTCAGGGAAGTTAGCGGAGTACAAAAACAAGTTGTCTCAGGTGCAGCAGGACCTGCTGGATGCCAGAAGCAATGTGACCACACTGGAGTCTCAAGTCAAGGAGGCGCAGGAAGAGGTGAAAGTTGTTTTCTACTGTCCTGAACTATAATAAGTATAATATGCTTCAAAGATGTGATGTGTGCTTTTTGTACATTTTTAATTTAAAAAAAATATATTTGTATATATATATATATATATATATATATATATATATATATATATATATATATATATATATATATATATATATATATATATATATATATATATATATATATATATATATATATATATATATATATATATATATATATATACCTTGTCAGTCCCACAGTCCTCCATATATATATATATATATATATATATATATATATATATATATATATATATATATATATATATATATATATATTTATATATATATATATATATATATATATATATATATATATATATATATATATATATATAAAGGCTATATATATAGACAGACGTACACATACACATAGATATATATATAAATATAGATAGATTTAGATAGATATAGATAATATATAGATATAGATATAAAATTAGATATAGATAAAGATAGATAATTGAAAAAATAAAACCCATAACTGTATTTTTTATCCTCAGGCCCAATTTCTCCAAAATGTTGTGCGTAAAGAGTGTGAAGAACGGTTTGAGTTGACTGAAGCACTGAGTGAGGCCAGGAAGGAACTTCTACAGCTGAAGAAACCCCCAGGTGAGTGGAGGATTTGTACTCAAATGTAATGGGCTGTACTCAACTGTAAAGGGCTGTACTCAAATTTACTTGACTGTACTATATTGTAATGGGCTGTACTCAACTGTAATAGGCTGTACTCAACTGTAATGGGCTGTACTAGAATGTAATGGGCTGAACTCAACTGTAATGGGCTGTACTCAAATTTACTTGACTGTACTATATTGTAATGGGCTGTACTCAACTGTAATAGGCTGTACTCAACTGTAATGGGCTGTACTAGAATGTAATGGGCTGTACTAGAATGTAATGGGCTGTACTAGACTGTAATTGGCTGTACTAGACTGCTGACTAGACTGTAATGGGCTGTACTAGACTGTAATGGGCTGTACTAGAATGTAATGGGCTGTACTAGACTGTAATGGACTGTACTAGACTGTAATGGGCTGTACTAGAATGTAATGGGCTGTACTAGACTTAATGGACTGTACTCAACTGTAATAGTCTGTACTATACTGTAAAGGGCTGTACTATACTGTAATGGGCTGTACTATACTGTAATGGGCTGTACTAAACTCTACTAAACTGTACTAGCTTGCTCTAGACTACTAGACTACACTAAAATGGTGCATTGGATGCCTCTAATGAATGTTGATTCAATCTTAATTTTATCTTTTAAGATTATTAAATCACTATGATGGTATGTTTGAGTTGTATAGCCCAGGATTACTAACCTAAAAGTATTGATTTTTTTGTACACAAGCACATGTCCGTAGACGAACCTGCACTGACAGTTTCTCGATTTTTGTCTGGAAAAGCTAAAGGTCTGAGATAGTGCTGATAAAACTGATTCTTCAACATATGCCAAAGTCCATGAAGCAGATGAACTCTACTTCATCTGTCCCAAGGACTATTTGGTCTGACCGGGTACTTAATATTGAATTTCACTATGCATAAAAAACTTAGTAGAAAAATGTTAAAATCCACAGGGGGATATCCCAGCTTACAGAAGAGAGGAAGCATCAGCAGTATCCTGAGTCCGTCTCAGCCAAACTCTCCAGCCCCTCTGGCCAGTGGAGAGGACCCGGGGTCAAAGTTCAAGTCCCAGACAGCTGCCAGCAGTGTCAGCCTGAGTTACAGCCAGGAGAGCATCAGCGCCAGATTGAACAGCTCGGAGAGAAACGGTGACGCTCGGTTGTTAGAGAGCAGGAAAAGAATAGCCAATGTGATGGGCAGGAGATGAGGGCGTGTGTGTTGATTTAGTGATCCTGGATGTGTAAATTTTGATGTCTACATTGTTAGGCCGATGTATTATTTGTCAGTTTTATTACATTTATACATATTCATAAAAACAAGCTAAACACAGCCTAAATACAATTATAAATTCTTATATACTGGTGGTTGTATCCAGATTAGGCATGATTTTGGGTTTGTTTATCTTCCAGATTTTTTTAATGCTACTGACCAAAATATGTTTGTGATTGTCTTAAAAAAAAAACAGGCATGAGTAGAAACATTTTAGTGTGGCATTTGATGCATAGATGTAAATAAATGTACATTTTTCTGCTTTTATAATCAATTTATAATTTGTAGTATGATTATTTTATTGGCTTATACACTGGTTGTAGTATAACTACATGTGTGATGAAGTATTACATGAGATTAAAAGTGGAATAAAAACTAATCTATCCAACACACTGGGTTTGTTTTATTTGACCTTGTGATCTTATCTTGGACCTGAGGGGCACTTGAAGTCAACTGGAGGGGGTGTTTATGTGGTGACGAGGGGAGGGGTAGTTTTTGTCCTAATGTTTTCAAGTTTTTTTTTTGTTATGGCACAGGCCCAATAAGTCTATCTTCTCCAGTTCCCTCCCCTGAAAAGCTGGGCTGTGTTTGTTGGGATTTTAAAGATAAGATATAGGCATTGCATTATTTCAAACAGAGAATCTGTTTTTAATTCCTTGTTAGACTTAACTGTAGAGATAAATTATTGGTATCCCATTATTTCAAACAGAACACCTATTTTGACATTTATGTTAAACTATACTGAAAAGATAAATGTATTCCATTATTTCAAACAGAGAATCTTTTTTTACATTCTAGTTAGACTTTACCATGAAGTCTCTCAATAAGTTAAACGAGAAAAAAACAAGGTGACAGTAAAGTAAGTAAAGTTTCCTTCTCAAACCTGAAGGTCTATGGGGCAAGTGAAGTAGAGTTCACTTGTTTCTGTGACCTCAGTCTATGAAGAGAATGTGGTCAGCACTATGCCCAGCCGCCTTTACTTTCCCTAACGTGAGTTAGGTACCCATCAGAGTTGGGTGGACTCAGGGACTCAAGGTGACAGTAGTATCAACATATTCATCCAGTCAATTTGAGTGGCAAGCATTTAATGAAACTACCACTACAGAAAACAACAATGTTATAATATTGCTGTGCACTATCCTCTAACATGAAGAAGGTTAAGACCCGCCCTGCGCAACCAGACACCCTTGCCTCAGCAGACGTGTAGGTTTTTTTTGTTTACCTGCACTGTAAGCGACTCTTGCTACTTGTTTTGTTTGTGGTTCACGCCCACCCCCCTCCCTCATCATCAACAGGATGTGTCCGGGATATCCGGACCTTGAGGGCCAGTTAACACTTAGGCCCTAATTAGATATGTGTATCAGACAAATAGTTCAGACTTAACTAGTCAAATAACAGTAGTATGTAAAACAAATAATTCAGTCTTACAGAACAAATAGAAGTTGAATATGTGTGTAAAACATAATTGTCGTGTAATTTATAATATAAATGTAGGCTTTACAGACTTTGCAAGGGATTATTAATTACTTAAAGATGTAAAAGAAATGACAAATTTGGATAAATCCCCGAGCCATATAAAGTTATATAACATTTTCATAGACCATGAAATGTCAAGTAAGAACATTCTTTAAAAAAACATTTAATTAAAAAAAAATAAAGCAAAGATAAAGTTAACGCAGAAATATATCTGTTCCATTCTGTTCTGTTCTTCTCTCTTCTGTTCTGATTCTGTGGGCTCTGTTCTGTTCTTTTTCGTTCTATTTTTTAAACAACTGCTTTATACATTTCTTTGCCATCAATATTTGCTTAGCTCCGGATAGACCTTGATTCTGCTTTTTGTGTTCTGCTCTATCTTAAGACAGTCGGTTATTCTGTTCGATTCTGTTCTTATCTCTATGGCTCTATCGTTTTTGTTTAGGTTCTATTTATCTGTTGTTTTCTTTTTTTCCTTTCTCTTTACATGTTGTTTTCTTATTTTCCTTTCTCTTTACATGTTGTGTTCTTATTTTCCTTTCTCTTTACATGTTGTTTTCTTATTTTCCTTTCTCTTTGCCTGTTTTTGTTCTGTTTTCAACCCGTGCTCTGTTCCAAATAGCCAATACAATTTTGACATGCATTTGAATTACACTTTTTTTGTTATAATAGATAGTGTACTCAGTCATAAGTTTAGGGCAACCATGTTTTTCCAACTATATCACCTACACCTTAAAGAAACAGCTGCATGTTAGTGTGCTTAACCAGAGACAATGTGATTAAATATGCAGTTCTTTATTGATAATAAATTCTATTCTTTTTTTCTTCTTTTTTTTCGACTTCGGTATTTTTATCTGTTATGTATTCTTTATGTTGTTTTTCTTCTTCTTTTTCCCCGTTGTTATTTTATCTTTAGTACATTATCATGGACTTCACGCAGGTGATGCATCTTGAACAAGACTGGTTGATATAATTGACAGGGAGTTGCATATCAAAATAGTTTGTAATAATCAAAATAACACACTTTTTACCAACAATATTTTTCAATAACATAGTCTGGGGACCCAAAAATCAGGAGGACGTAGAGAGGAGGGGGAAAGGAGGGGAATTACTTTCCGTTCAGTCACCTCTTATTTTGTTCCCGCAGTTTTGTTGGCTACATATGACACCACTCCCCCCACCTCCTTTCTCGTCTTGCGTTTTAAGTTTCATAAAAATCTAGCTTGGACACGGAAACGATTTTTCTACAGGTAAACTTTGGGGGCTGTGTCAAGGTGTACTGGGCCTACCAGAGTTGTCATGTCATGTCTACACGGTTATCAAAACGTTGCACACAAAAAAAATAATCTTAAGCTAGCTTAGCGTGTGCACACTAACCACACACGAACTCAACCTGTCGTTTGCAAATGACAAAAAATAGTTGTGTTAAAATAAAAGACTGTTTGTTTTAGCGTGGATCACTTATCTTGAAACCACTGAAGCGGAACGACTGGTAAGTCAGACACGGTTGCACCGTTGCACCTAATACATATGCTCAGGCTGTGGGATAAGGAAAATATGTTTTTGTCCGTTGTTCACTTTACAAAGGTAACGTAAAAATTATTAAGTAAACCTTTTTAGCAATTGAGGCAGATATTTTGTGTGTGTATGGAAATTACAGAACATTACTTAATCAATTAATATTACCGTAAAAATTCGATCACAAATATTATTTAATTAATTAATTATTATTAACATAAGAATTCGAAGTCTGACACCAAGTTTGACCTATTTTCGTGACATACTTTTTGTAACATGTCAGAACTGTATTTTACCTTCAATAGAAGCACAACTAAACGTGGTCGTACATAAAGACGTCGAGCACCCAACATTCACACGCCGAAATAAAAAGCCTCTCTACACACGAAAAGACCGCACCGAGCTATAATCTCGCTTAAATTAGCTTTAGATTTAACGGTTAAGTCTTTTTTCATATTTGCTCAAAAAAAATAAAATAAAAATAATATTCAGTGTTTTTTATATACAGTGGTATGTAGTGAGGTCAATCTGTTACATACATGGGTCATATGTGTGTGTAACAGTGGCGTAGCGAGGTCGGGTGTCACCCGGTGCGGCACTTAATGGTGTCACCCCCCCCCCCCAGAGGCGTTGCTACCTTTACCGGGGACAAACTTTCAAGTTTTCGATTTGCACCCCCCCCGGCCCCCTCAAACTTTCGATTTGCATTCCCCTCAAGTTTTTGTCTATATATTTTGCTATTTTTTTACCTTGGTGTCACCCCCCCCTAAATGGTGTCACCCGGTGCGGTCCGCACCCCCGCCCCCTCTCGCTACGCCCCTGGTGTGTAATATAATGGGGTCAGTGTTTTATCTAGTGAATCAGACAATGATACAGTGGGGTCTGCGTTTATTTATATACTGGAGTCAGTCTGTTATGTATTGGGGTCAGTCTGTTATGTATTGGGGTCAGTCTGTTACATACTTGGGCCAGTGTGTAACATGATGAGGTCAGTGTGTTATGTAGTTGGGTTAGTCTGTTATACTGTGTTCTGAAAATAAAATAAACATGCTTTCTTTAATTAATCCATTGGCTGCTCAAAGGTAAGCAACCATAGCTTTTATTTAAGAAAGCTAGTTAGTTTAGTTTTCTTATTTCCGCGCATTCAAAAGATTTTAAAAAAATGTTTTATCTAAGTTATTGTTCATAAACAACAACACACATAACAACAGGGGGCGCTATTATGATAATATTAGGGTGTATTCCCGCCATGGTCATCTCCCTTGTAAATTTTGGAATGCGACTAGTATGAGAAAACAATGTCGTGAAATGCTTTTAGGACATACTGAACATAACAATAACATCTGACGGTGTTAAAGGTGCACAAAGAAGTATCTGGTCTGTTAGTTTTTTGTCTTTTGATGAATATTTGCGTAGCTGGGTTAGATGGTGTGGGGGAAGTGGTAAAATCATATATAAGCTTGGACCTTTAAATCTATGATGCTACACACACTGAGAGGCGTGGCCTAGCGGTAGAGAGCTACACTGCTAACTTAGGAGTATATTGTTCGAATCCGGTTTCAAATCAGTAGAACCATGTGTCTTGGGCACGAACGGGAAACAAAGGTGATATACAGTTTTAAAAAACACGTCATTTAATAGAATACTGGCCTTCGCTAATTGTGAAATGAAAAATCACTTTGCACAGTTTACGTTGAATTAGCATTTATTTACCTTTATCGTTTTGATGATGTGTGTTTTTCCCACGTTTTCTTTAACTTGCTTTCGCGTCTTTCCAATCAAATCTTGCGATCAAAATTTTGGGCACTTCCCAGTTAGCTAGCGCGCTGAAATTTTCAGGGAAGCTTTGTTTCCAATGACAATAGAATATTCAATTGTTATTATTACTAAATTGATCCATGGAAACATTTTATTGATCATTTTAGACCGCTATATAATTGTACAAAAAACGTGGGGAAAAAGGGACATAACCCAATAATTGTAATTTGATGAAAACAAGGTTCGGTACTCTCCCTCTTTTTGCTTACTGAGTAGTTGTCACGCGGTGTTTGTGTACAAACAACCAGAACGTAACAACTGGTATGGGGGAGACGATATGGTCGAGTGGTTGGGCACACGATTGCCAACCCACTCGACACGGGTTCAAGGCACGTGTTTTTTACGAGTTGTCTTCGTTTACCCAAAAAAAAAAGTGAATGCGAAAAGATAAAATCGATAGCAAGATTTTAAAGCAAACAAACAGACAAAGACTAAAAAGTAGAAAATAATTATCATTAAAATTTTTAAAAAAACCCACGTTTTCTGATTGAACTAAAAAGTAGAAAATAAATGCTATACATCACAATAATGCAAGCGATCACTCTACTATAAGCGATGAAAAACGTGGGGCGCCTTGATTTTCTTACAGTTTCTAATACTGTTGACTCTCTACAAGCTCCCTAATAAAAGTCAATAGTATTATCTAATCAATAGTAATACAACTTTTACATCTTATATTAACAATGACCGATAAAAAACTTTTACTTCGGCGCCCCACGTTTTTCATCGCTATAGTAGAGTGATCGCTTTCATTATTGTGATGTATAGCATTTATGTTCTACTTTTTAGTTCAATCAGAAAACGTGGGTTTTTAAAAACTTTTTTAATGATAATTATTTTTAAAATTGAATTATATTCAGCAAACATTTGTATTTTGTTTACATTATCTTTCTTGTTCATTTTGACACATAATGCGGACATTTCACACTTGGTTTAGATAAAAAACAACAACTTGTCATTGCATAGTCACCTAGGCAAAATATGCTACTTTTTAAAATTCAGAATATTTCGTACTAAGCCTAAAAAACGACAGGCGTTCTATACAATGCCTAGATTTTTTACTAGTTAAGTAGAATAAGAAACTATGAACATACTTTAAATAAACGATGTTACAGATGAAACTATGTACATACTTTAAATAAACGATGATATTGATGAAACTATGAACATACTTTAAATAAACAATGTTATTGATGAAACTATGAACAAACTTTAAATAAACGATGTTACAGATGAAACAATGAACATATTTTAAATAAACGATGATATTGATGAAACTATGAACATACTTTAAATAAACGATGATATTGATGAAACTATGAACATACTTTAAATAAACAATGTTATTGATGAAACTATGAACATACTTTAAATAAACAATGTTATTGATGAAACTATGAACAAACTTTAAATAAACGATGTTACAGATGAAACAATGAACATATTTTAAATAAACGATGATACTGATGAAACTATGAACATACTTTAAATAAACGATGATATTGATGAAACTATGAACATACTTTAAATAAACGATGATATTGATGAAACTATGAACATACTTTAAATAAACGATGTTATTGATGAAACTATGAACATACTTTAAATAAACGATGTTACAGATGAAAACTTAAAACATGGACCAGGAGATAGAAAGCTCAGGAGAGAATGACCAACTGACCGTCCAGAAGAAGTGGAAAGTTGACAAAGAAATCGCCGATAAATTAAGCCGAGAAAACGAACCTTCTAGGTTAATCCCGCTAGCCAAATGGGTGGTCACCTTGATACTGGGTACGGTCATCACGTGTCTGTTCGTCTCGACTAAGCTCTCCTTCATCGCTCTGTCCAGTCTACTGTCCAGTGCCAAACCAAAGAGTCAAACATTTGACCATGTAGAAGTAAGTTTTACCTTTTTTGGTTATTTAAAATACAAGTGCCAGGGGTCGGCAACCTGCGGCTCGCGAGTCGCATCCGGCTCTTTTGATGTAAAGATGCGGCTCGCCAGTTCCATAATAATTATATTATTTTATTTTCATAACTTATAAAAATATTTTACTTAAAAAAAACCCACAAATTTAAACAAGATAAAAACATTAATAATTGCTGGAGTAGAGTGTATACATACAGCTGACAGCTGCTTGGGTACAAGGCCCAGCTCCACAGCTGTGCTGTGGCCAGCCCCGTGGCAGTAGTTCCATGCTTTCCACTACCGTAGCGCACATTATTTTTCGAATATTTTAAATAGTAATTGTTATTTTATTCAGATGGCATTTTTTAAAAATGTGTTAGCGTGCATTAATCTGACTTGAGAGATATTTTTTTAGTTATTAGCTTCTAAATTGAGTGGGGAAAGTGCTAAAGTTATATAATTTGATTTTATTATCATAGCAGAGCTAGCTAAAATACGTTATTATGTTTCATACTTACACCCATTTATTTTAAATGCATTTGCCTAATCCTACTCAAATACCAAATATTGAAATAAATTGTTAGTGGCTCTTTTATTTCTGGGAGAATTTGGAAATTATAAATTTAGGCTCTTGCCGACCCCTGTGCTAGTGCCAATTTCTGTTATTCAAGTTGGTACCAAAAAGAATTGCTCACGTGATTACACTTCCGAATGATATTTATGCATGTCATGTCTATAAAGAATAACTCGCAATAAGTTATTGTTATATGAAAACATGTTTCCTAAGGTACATTTATACTTACTTGCTGCAAGGTTTTTTTTTTCTAGACATGTATAGCATACATAAATGTCGGGATTTCTTTGGACTAAAATCGGTCAAGATCAAGAGTGGGATCATGTTCCATGGCCAACCCATGTTGTCTTTTCTTATGCCTTGGTTCGCTCCCCTTGAATTCTGCGTGCACCCATTGTTTCCCGTGGGAGAATAGCATCATATGTTATAGTGCCTAGCATCAATATATATTTTAAATACAAACACACACACACACATATATATATATATATATATATATATATATATATATATATATATATATATATATATATATTTAGGTCTATACTTATGTGTGTTTGCGCGTATGAAGGGGCTATTTAATAATGTTTATATATCCGGATATATACATTAAATACAAGTGAAATAGTGTAGAGAATCTGTGATATAGTGGGGTGACGGACAGTGAGAGAATATATTCTATAACATTATATATATATATATATATATATATATATATATATATATATATATATATATATATATATATATATATATATATATATATATATTTGCGTGTGTTTGTGTGTTTCAACTTTGTATAGAAAGGGGCTATTAAATAATGTTTATATGTCCGGATGTATACAATAATTATAAGGGATATAGTGTAGTCAAACTGTATTATAATAGACTGTAATATAGTGGTGTGACAGATGTAAGAGGATATATTGTACAATATACATATACTATATATATATATATATATATATATATATATATATATATATATATAATATATATATATAGTTATATACATATAGTTATATATATATATATATATATATACATAGTTATATATATATATATATAGTTATATATATATAGTTATATATATAAAACTAAAGTGACCATCATGCAACATTCCCTTGCAGTGGACACGCTACAATGGCCAGTTTTTTGTCATCTACCTGGCCATCACTATTCCATACTTTCTGCTCTTTGTTCGGGCCGTGTGGATGGCCATAAAACCCAGCGTCTCCGAATGGCCGAGAAAATGCGTTATCCTATGTGTAAGTATCTGTTTAAAAAAATGGGGTGCAAGTTACATGGTATAATTTATACAATAGAACAAACATTTTGAGACACTGAAGTGCGTAGGTTGGTTTTCCCAGTGATTTTCCTCCGGCGGGGAGGAGGGGGGGGGGCCTTTCAGAGAGAGGCGCACTTGAAATTTCCTTGTTAAAGTATAATAATATTTTTTGTATATTTTTTTTTCTATTTAGTCCTTGGTAGCGAGGTGGGGGAGGGGGGATGGAATAGAGGGAGAGGTGGGGGGGGGGGGGCGGACGAACAGTGGAAGCACTCATGGCGGGGTAAGGGGTTGCCTCCCTGGAGAAATTTGCCTGAAAGTAACTGTTTATCTCTAACCTTTTGCAGCTTAACCAGCTGCTAAGAGCAAAATTAATAAGTCTGTGCAGTAGCGTAGCGAGGGGGGGGGGGGGACATATGTCCCCGGGTGCCGACCTTAGGGGGGGCGCCAAATTGAAAGTTGAGGGGGGGGGTGCAAAAATGAAAAGTTCGAGGGGGGGGGGGGGTGCAAATCGAAAATTTGCTCCCAAGGGGGCGCCAAATTGAAAGTATGTCCCCGGGCGCCGGGAAGGATCGCTACGCCTCTGAGTCTGTGAGACAGTTTAATTTTTTAAGAATGGAAATATTTAATGCAACATAATTTTTTTATTTTTTTAATTTATTTTTTTTTTTTAAGATTTCTGCTATTTTAGAAAACTAAATATAAGATATTTGAAGACAACTTAAAGACAATTATTTTCGCAGTGTGTTGTGGCCGGTACTTTAGAACCACTTGGCATCGTCATCCTTGCTCTCAAAGTACTGCCGGCCTACAGTCCCGTGGTGTCTGCTTGCCTTCTCTGCTGTGTGGTCGTCCCGTCCTTTGTCATAGCGACCGCGGAGTCGTTTCTGGATGGGGATCTTCTAAGGTGGAAGGTTCTCAACGTGTTGGCTACACTGCTCATGCTGAGTGAGTAGAGTCGTGGTACTTAAGTTCTGTGAGCGTGAGCACTTTAATGACGTTGTTTATACTTAGCTGCTGGGGGCAGCTCGTAATCTTGTCAGTTCGACATATAAATTAGAAATCGTTTTTTATTCAACAATTTTCCAATTTTTATTTTTATGAGAAATATGTAATATACACACACACACCAACTGTATAATAAATGTGTTGTGTTTAAAAACTATATATATATATATATATATATATATATATATATATATATATATATATATATATATATATATATATATATATATATATTATATAAGCGTATATATATATACACATACACGTATATATATATATTATATATAGGCGTGATTTATATATATATATATATATATATATATATATATATATATATATATATATATATATATGCACACACACACACATATACATATATATATATATATATATATATATATGTATATATATATATATATATATATATATATATATATATATATATATATATATATATATATATATATATATATATATATATATATATATATATATATATATAAGCGTATTTTTGTGTATTTCAAGCTGGCGTTGCTGGGACTGCATACATGGTTGTCGAGACGAGTCACACTTCGCGGGATATCGTACACGCTGCCGCGGGGGTTGTAACTTTAGGCATCGCATGGTTGCCATGGTTACAGCGGTACATCACGACGCCTCTGGTTGAGGGAATGACTGGTGAAATGCATAGAACAGAGAACGAAGGTTTGGACCTTGTGTTTACAAATTTATATTAACTGTTGATTACAGTGAGTTTCGTGGTACGCGGAGTTTTGATTAGAGGTGTTTTGTTCACTGGAGGTTTTTACAGGCTCAGTGTTTGTTTCAGACTTTTTCTCCGGGGGCGGGGGGGGGGGGGGCACTTAATAATTTCGGACTAAATGTTCTATATAAATTCCATTTCGTTCGGATTGGGGGGGGGGGGGGGGGGGACGGTAGACTTTCTGTACGTATTTTGAAACTATTTTATTTGTTGGTATGAAAGTAAAAGATTCTATGGAGTTGATTATGAAAAAATTTTAATCGAAAAATAATAAATTAATTTTCTCTTTAAATACATTCAATGTAAATATGTGCTTGAATAACATAGCCAGCATTTATATAATTTTTTTTATATTTAAAAAAAATAATTTGGCTTTATGACAGAAACATATTTGATCATTTTAACCTAACAATATTTTATTACATTAAATGAATGTATTTTATTCTGTAACAGAAACCAGGCCCCTCTTACTTCAAGCAAGCTCAACAAATATTTCTATAAACAACTCCGAGAGGAGAAGACATCAAATTTTTTTCCTACAAAACACAGACCAATTAACAACGTGGAAAACTTCCGTGATCCTGTATTTTGTCAAAATTCTGGCCACTTTCGTTTTCTCATTCATATTTTTCTACATCGATTCTGAATTCCCGATAAACTTCAACGAAGAATTGCACTCAGCTTTTTTGGCCGGGTGGGATTTTGATGTCAGCATACAAAACGATCGAACTTGGGTTAACTTTGGTGTGAATTTATTTGGCGGGCTAATATGTTACGTCCTGGTCTTGATCGTCTGCCACACAAACACCCAGAGAGGTTGTCTGGGAGTGCCACACGTGCTGTCCTTGCCCTTAGTTGTCACAATCGTCTGCGTGGACGTGTTCTGTCAAAGTTTCATCGACTTGCAAGATTTCTGCGCAGGCAATGATGAGCGTTTGTACATTGTATTTCCGGTAGCCTTTATTCTAACTCTTGGACAGTCTTTAGGGCTAGGCAGACATGCATTCAGGAGAGAAAAAATTCATCTGCAGAAAGAAAAAGTGGTAAGTTTTTTTTTCTATATCAAAGAGTTAATCATTCATGTTGTATCTTTTTAATCATGGCTTATTTTAGTTTTCAACTTGAAACAGGTTATACGATCAACAAGCCTTAGTTTATTTACAATAATTATATATCGTGAATTATAAAAGTTCTTGAATTGAGACTTAGTATTAGAATAGATATGTAGTCATGCGGTAAGGGGTAGGCTAGGGTTTGGATTAGGACTACAACTTGAGCGTTGTGTTAAGTGCAGATGGATATCTTCTGTTCATATTATATAAAGAGACCAGTTGATCGCCCAGATTAATAAAACAACTAATTAACATTTTACAACAATCGAAACATAAAAACTTAATTCAATTCAATAAAGCTTTTAAAACTAATTTTGAAAAACCACATTAATAGACGAGAAAGGTTTATTTTTAAATTGAACATTACGACAAACCTGAAACTGTTATAACAATGCCTGAGGATTGTGACGACTATGTTTCAGCTTTTCTGGATACCCGGCTACAATGGCGCCATATTGGACTCGTGGCTGCTTCTAGACCGACGTCAGACGATCAGAGCTGGACGGTGGTCAAGACGAGACAAAATCAAACACTTGAAGCCCCGCGTCTACATCTGTACCACCATGTACAGAGAGGTGAGTTACACAATAAATGTGTCATGTATAGGAAGATAGTCCGTGGCAGGTTTTTCTTTCAGACATTTTTCTTCGGGGTTGTACCTAAAACTTCCTAGTTTAAATTAATATTTACTATAGAAATATTTTTTTGGTCAGGGTGTTGAAAGGGGGGGGGGGGGGGGGGGGGGGGCGGGGGGAGAAAGTGGGCTTAGAGGTGAACTTGTAAATGCTTTTATTTTTAACATGTTTATTTTCACTTCTTATTCATGAAATTCCACTGTACAGCTAAAATATTTAATCTTAAATGAGGAAACGACTGAAGTAATAGCCTGTTATTTGAAGTAATAGTCTGTTATTGATGCATTGCTAGGATGAAAGTGAAATGAAACAGCTACTGGAATCTCTAGCAAAAGTGAACCTCGCCCAGCAGGATGGTGAGACTTTGTTCGAGTCTCACATTGTGTTTGACGGTGGGGTCACCAACGGAAAGTTCTCGGAGTTTTCACTGATTCTCATCTCGTTGTTGGAGGGGACGTTGAGTAAGTTTAGAGTTAACAGTGATTCTAATATTATTGTTTGAGGAGTGGGGGTAGAGTAAGTTTACATTTTTTTTAGTGATTCTCATATTATTTCTAGATATTTAAGCAAGTTAAGATTTCTCATCGATTCTGATATCATTGCTGGAGAGGACGATGAGTAAGTTTAGAACCAACAGTGATTCTCATTCCGTTTTTTTTAAGGGAACGTTGAATAAATTTCGATTTCTGAGTGAATCTTATATCATTGCTGGAGGCGACATTGATTTCTCTCCTAATTTTATCTCGTTATGGGATGAATATTTAATACATCTTAATAAAGTAAACCCAAAAGCACCGCATGCTGCTAATATCTTTTTGTACTTTCGTCTACTCAGATCTAATGGGATTGCAAATTCGATGCTATTGAACATCATTTTCTTAGTTGATTTTTATTTCTCGTTGGTCTTATCTAATCGTTTCCTCCTCTTTACAGTAGCTACAAAATGTTCTTAGATATTCCCTGTCAGTCTGGTGCTCGCCGAGTTCTAAATAAAGTATACGTGTTATAATTTTTTATTTCGTCAAATCACACAACCAGACCCAAGTCAAATGACTTGATTTTTCCCTTCGTTTATTCGATTTATTTACACCTACTTCATTTCCGTGAGGACAATATTTTTCTATTTCAACTTCATGTAATAAAAAATCATAGCTCCGAATTTCCAACGTGTACTCATTAACCTCAGACATCCAGCCCTCAACATGTACGAAGACTGAGACGCCATACGGTGTGAAGTTAAGTTGGCAGCTGGTCAACCCCAGGAATAAACAGATGCTGTTTAACATCCACCTCAAGGACAACACCTTGGTAAGTTTTTAACACCCAGTCCACAGGTAACACTTTGGTAAGTTTTTAACATCCAGTCCAAAGGTAACACTTTGGTAAGTTTTTTAACACCCAGTCCAAAGGTAACACTTTGGTAAGTTTTAACATCCACCTCAAGGACAACACCTTGGTAAGTTTTTAACATCCACCTTTAGGATAACACCTTGGTAAGTTTTTAACATCCAGTCCAAAGGTAACACTTTGGTAAGTTTTTAACATCCAGTCCAAAGGTAACACCTTGGTAAGTTTTAACATCCAGTCCTAAGGTAAAACTTTGGTAAGTTTTTAAAATCCAGTCCAAAGGTAACACTTTGGTAAGTTTTTAAAATCCACCTCAAAGACAACACTTGTTAAATTTTTAACATCCTCATCAAATACAATATAATTGAACTTTAAACTGTGTCAGTTGTTTTTAAACTGAAGAAATACAGGAACCACAGAAGAAAGTCGATACCAAGACACATAAAAATAGATATGTACATAAAAATACTCGCACAACAGACAAAATTTTGATAAGTTAAGTTTTTCAAACATATATATATATATATATATATATATATATATATATATATATATATATATATATATATATATATATATATATATATATATATATATATATATATATATAAACACTTCTAATTAATATCTAGTTTATGTAACCATAATCCTGTAGTTTTGTAAGGAGGAGGTGTGTGTGTTTGAGGGTGGGGGGGGGGACGTAGCTGGTAAATGACCGTACATAGTTTTCATCATCTCTGTCGGTCGCTATAGACGTCTGCTACTCCTTGTTTAACGACCTCTTAATGTCGCCTGTACTCTCGTCACTAATGTACCAGGTCAAGAACAAGAAAAGGTGGAGCCAAATTATGTACATGTCCTATGTGCTGGACTTTCTGTCGAAACAAGGTGGGTTTGACACATATAGGCAGACAGACAAACACACAGACACACACAGACAACAGACACACATATAGACAAACACAGACACACAGGGAGACACACAGACAAAAGAAACACACAGAAACACACACACACAGATACACGCAAACACACACTCATATATATATATATATATATATATATATATATATATATATATATATATATATATATATATATATATATATAGACATAATTTATTTAAATACATTTCTAAAAATTCATCTACATATTTTGTATATCATTTATTATTTTTGTGTGTGTCAATGTTAGTGTTTTCTATTCGCGAACTGTTGTCGGTTCTGAGAAACAAAGCCTGGAATATTGTTTGTATCTGTAACCCTGCATCATACTCCAAGAAAGTTTTAGAAAAATCAAAACAAAATATCCTGGAGAAAAATATTGAAACAACAAAGTTGCCTGACTTTCGTTTGTACATTACCTCCAACATTATTAATAAATTTAAAGGGAGGCAACTTTAAATAGATGTTAAGAACCATTTATTATACTACAATAAGAAACTTGTTTAAAGTCGAACAATAACTTTTGTCATAATAAATATTTTAAAAATAAAGTTGTATAAGAAATGATAATTTAAATTTAAATATGTTGAAAAATTTAATATGTTTAATATAATTATTTTAAAACTCATCAGACTACATTAGTAATATTATTTTTTAGATAATTAAAATCGCGCCAATGTATAATCTGCTCCCATGTTGGTTACTTTGCTGGTTAAAGCAATTATTTTCTACCAACTTTTACTCAACCTGTTTCCTAAGACGCCTCTGTCACAGGGGTCGGCAACCTGCGGCTCGCGAGCCGCATGCGGCTCTTTTGATATCAAGATGCGGCTCTCCAGCTCCTTGAACAAATACTAATAATCTTAATAAAAAAATAAAATATATGACATAAAAAAATGTTAGTGGCTCTTTAAAGCCAGGAAAATTTTGAAAATTGTAGTTTTTGGCTCTTCCGCTTCAAAAGGTTGCCGACCCCTGCTCTGTCATTCTGTTGTCATGGATCGAAACGGGCGAGCGAAATTTCGAACATTTAAACTGACCGACTCGCTTTAAACTTGGCAAATGGGTCAAGACCCGTAAACAATGCAATCTGACATATTGGATGACCAATTAACTTTTTATGAACTGATTAATATATTTTTTTTTAAATTAGTAGGCTGCACGAATACTATTGTGCACTATTATACGAACATTATCATGCTCATTTAGTGTGCAATAATTTTTATTTACCCAACTCTGTTTTTCTGGTCAAATATCAACCAATCAATTAGCCCTTAACCCTTAATGGGGGTTGTTGTGGCACCACAGTTGATTTTCTCAAAATTTCCGCTGTCTCGGTCCTCTGCTGCGCTGTGTAGTTCTTCAACAGGCAGCCCAGTCTAATCCAGAGGCGTAGCGACCCTTCCCGGCGACCGGGGACAAACTTTCAATCTGACGCCCCCCTCGGGGGCAAATTTTCAATTTGCACCCCATCTCAAAATTTCGATTTGCACCCCCCCCCAACTATTTATAATGCAAAAATGCAGCTAAAATGACATTTTAATTTGTTTTTCCAACCCATTTTGGCGCCCTCTAAGGTCAGCGCCCGGGGACATGTGTACCCCCTGCCCCCCTCCTCGCTACGCCTCTGGTCTAATCTTTGATATCCTCCATTCAGTGACGTCTTTGCCTTCCGCAGTGCCTTGCAATATTGTTTTGGATAAGCAGTGGCTTGTGTGACATGCACAAAGCAAATTATCTTGTCTCGACAATGTTCAGCTGACTCTCAAAGAGACCTACCGCTTTAGTGATCCTTCACGGAGATATAGATATTCATTAAATTGTTATCTGAACTGGTCATGCATCGAATGTAGAATCCGTGGTATTTATTTCTCTATAGTATAACGGGTGACGTGACCGTGTGGTCGGGAGGTAGAGCGTACAACAGCTAACCAATAAAGCAGAGGCGTAGCGAGGGGGAGGGCGGGGGGGGCATATGTTCCCGTGCGCCGACCTTAGAGGGGGGCGAAAAATTGAAAGTTTGAGGGGGGGGGGGTGCAAATTGAAAGTTTGAGGGCGGGTGCAAATGAAAAGTTCGAGGGGGGGGGGGTGCAAATCGAAAGTTTGTCCCCGGGCGCCGGGAAGGGTCGCTACGCCTCTGCAATAAAGCCTCGACGTGATCTGAACCCAACCCAACTCGTGTTAGAGGAATTCAATTCAGCTACGTGTACTGCTGACCGTACTGTCTTTTTATATGTCGAGGTCATAGAAACAGATGTACTCTACTTCATTTGCCCCAAGAACCGCGAAGTTCGAAGAGTAACTACTTTTTTATTTACAATATATATTGCAGAAAGTATCTACAGAAATTAGGTCTTTGATCTGTCAAATTTTAAATGAAGTGAAACATATTTTTAATTACAGAGAACTAGTCTTCTCATCAGCTAGCAACAATGGATTGATAATACATACATTATAATTTTATAAATTTTTGTCAATTTGTAGGACAGAAATTTTCTTTATCTAAGTGTCCAAGGATTTCACTATATTCAAATCCGAAAAAAAAATCCTTCTGATTTTCCCCACACAATCTTGTGATTTCCTCCTGAAGATAATTAAATCTGTTGTTATATAACAAATGTATAAAACCGCTATGTAAAGCTGTGTAGTGATCTGATTAAAAAAAACTTAACCTCTGTGTAAATGAGTATTTTAGCTGAGCTTTTTAAATATTTTTTTCTCTACCAACCAGCCGTAACCATTTAAAAAAAATTGTAAGCCAAAGTTCATTAAAATGTATCGCACTGTTTGTTTAATTAAAAAAAATGACTGTATCAGATGAACTGAACGAACAGACGTACATCCTGACGACAGATGCTGACGTCATGTTCACACCACAGTCTGTTGAGGCTCTGCTGGACCTCATGTCACGAGACAAATCTATAGGTCAGTGGTGAACTTTAGGTCAGTGGTGAACTTTAGGTCAGTGGTGAACTTTAGGTCAGTGGTGAACATTAGGTCAGTGGTGAACATTAGGTCAGTGGTGAACTTTAGGTCAGTGGTAAACATTAGGTCAGTGGTGAAGATTGTGTCAGTGGGTGAACATTGTGTCAGTGGTGAACATTGTGTCAGTGGTGAACATTAAGTCAGTGGTGAACATTAGGTCAGTGGTAACAACATTAGGTCAGTGGTAAACATTAGGTCAGTGGTAAACATTAGGTCAGTGGTAACAACATTAGGTCAGTTGTGAACATTAGGTCAGTGGTGAGCATTAGGTAACAACATTTGGTCAGTGGTGAACATTAGGTCAGTAGTAACAACATTAGGTCAGTGGTAAACATTAGGTCAATGGTATAAACATTCAGTGCTGAATATTAGGTCAGTGGTGAACATTAGGTCAGTGGTGAACATTAGTTTAATACACAAAAGGTCAAATGGTTAGCTCTGTAATTCTAAATCATAGATCAGCATCTGTCAACTAGGAGAGGTCAGACAAAATAGTACTTTATGAACAACTGGCTTTCATCCTACGTCCTTGCTACGTTGCGTAGTAACGATAAACAAAAAAAAATCATTAAATAATAACAATATCGAGTATTTTTATAATGAATGTTGTCGCAAGACTTAGAAGGCGAAGGCAGTGCTAATCAAAGAAATAAAATACTGGCTATTAAAAAATCATATTTTTTTCATGATAAATTCATTTATGGATGGTGTTTTATACTTTATATGTTTCCCATAAACACCTGTGACCAATCCACTTCCTGTTGGCTGTTACTTATCCATTACTTATCCACAGGGGCTGTTTGTGCACGGACACACCCCATGGGGTCAGGACCCATTGTCTGGTACCAAATTTTTGAGTACGCCGTTGGGCATTGGTTCCAGAAGGTTTGATACGTTTATATCTACTTGACATCTAGAGCAGGGAGACTTGACATCTAGAGCAGGGAGACTTGACATCTAGAGCAGGGAGACTTGACATCTAGAGCAGGGAGACTTGACATCTAGAGCAGGGAGACTTGACATCTAGAGCAGGGAGACTTGACATTTTAAAGTTTTTAGACTTGACATCTAGAGCAGGGAGACTTGACATCTAGAGTAGAGAGACTTGACATCTAGAGTAGGGAGATTTGACATCTAGAGCTGGGAGACTTGACATCTAGAGTAAAGAGACTTGACATCTAGAGCTGGGAGACTTGACATCTAGAGCAGGGAGACTTGACATCTAGAGCTAGGAGACTTGACATCTAGAGCAGGGAGGCTTGATTTCTAGAGCAGGGAGACTTGACATCTAGAGCAGGGAGACTTGACATCTAGAGCAGGGAGACTTGACATTTTAAAGTTTTTAGACTTGACATCTAGAGCTGGGAGACTTGACATCTAGAGCAGGGAGACTTGACATCTAGAGCAGGGAGACTTGACATCTAGAGCAGGGAGACTTGACATTTTAAAGTTTTTAGACTTGACATCTAGAGCAGGGAGACATGACATCTAGAGTAGAGAGACTTGACATCTAGAGTAGGGAGATTTGACATCTAGAGCTGGGAGACTTGACATCTAGAGTAAAGAGACTTGACATCTAGAGCTGGGAGACTTGACATCTAGAGCAGGGAGACTTGACATCTAGAGCTAGGAGACTTGACATCTAGAGCAGGGAGGCTTGATTTCTAGAGCAGGGAGACTTGACATCTAGAGCAGGGAGACTTGACATCTAGAGCAGGGAGACTTGACATTTTAAAGTTTTTAGACTTGACATCTAGAGCAGGGAGACTTGACATCTAGAGCAGGGAGACTTGACATCTAGAGCAGGGAGACTTGACACATCTAGAGCAGGGAGACTTGACATTTTAAAGTTTTTAGACTTGACATCTAGAGCAGGGAGACTTGACGTCTAGAGCAGGGAGACTTGACATCTAGAGCAGGGAGACTTGACATTTTAAAGTTTTTAGACTTGACATCTAGAGTAGGGAGACTTGACATCTAGAGTAGAGAGACTTGACATCTAGAGCTGGGAGACTTGACATTTTAAAGTTTTTAGACTTGACATCTAGAGTAGGGAGACTTGACATCTAGAGTAGAGAGACTTGACATCTAGAGCTGGGAGACTTGACATCTAGAGCTGGGAGACTTGACATCTAGAGCAGGGAGACTTGACATCTAGAGTAGAGAGACTTGACTTCTAGAACTTGGACCATGCCATTTTTGATTTAAGATTTGACATTTTTAGACTGAAGACTTGAAATTTATAGATGTAAGACTTAATATCTTGATCTTTACGACTGAACTGCATTTAACAATTTGGTCACAGATCGTCCTTAATGTCTGACTAGCATTGTTGCTTGTCTAGAGATCTGTAATACAAATGACAGTCGAAAGACACTAGTTAAAAAAATGTCTGTCTCAATCAAAACAAAATTCTCTTCCAGGCAGCCGAGCACGTCCTGGGCTCTGTCCTGTGCGCCCCTGGCTGCTTCAGCGTGTACCGGTGCCGCGCCCTACGGGACACCCTGCCGAAATACTGCAAGAAGGTCGAGTCGGCCTTTGATTTCCTCACTAAAGACATGGGCGAGGACCGGTGGCTGTGTACGCTAATGGTGAGTACAAACATTTCAGTTCATTAACTAGCGTTGATTAAGTAGATTATATACAGTACAAACATTTCAATAGATTATATGTAAATTTGTAGTGAAAAGTAAAATCTCTCACAAATAAATAATCCGTTTACCACAAAGCAATTTATTACACGGAATGGTTAGGGCACAGCAATGATTCGACAAGAAGAAGTTGCATAGTACAATCCAAACCAAAATTTGTAATCGAAGAAAAAAAAGGCAAACATGCAAATACACTTAATACACACACACACACACACACACACACACACACACACACACACACACACACACACACACACACACACACACACACACACACACACACACACACACACACACACACACACACACACACACACACACACACACACACACACACACACACACACACACACACACACACACACACACACACACACACACACACACACACACACACACACACACACACACACACACACACACACACACACACACACACACACACACACACACACACACACACACACACACACACACACACACACACACACACACACACACACACACACACACACACACACACACACACACACACACACACACACACACACACACACACACACACATATATATTTATATATATATACACATTTCGTAAAGGTACAAAGTGGTTGGAGGATCGAATACTGCGCCGCCTCAGAAAACAGCACCAACTGCCCAGATAACTACGAGGAGTTCTTCAAACAGAGAAGACGCTGGATCGCATCCACCCTGGCTAACCTCATGCTCATGATCAAAGTTGGTGGTCCATTTTTAAACATTTTTAATTTCTCTAATGTGACGTATCGAGGAAATATTGCAATTATGCATACAAATCTTGACCATTTACACCTCAAAGAGTCGGAAAAACCTAGTTTATGCAATTTTGTCCATATGTCGGTGTGTCTGTTTGTGAACACGATAACATTAATACCGTTTTGTGAGTTTTTAAATATAAGTATTACATTTTTAGTTCTGTGTCAATGTTTAAACAATATCCGATTACTCGAAGTGGGACTTACACTACTTCCGGTTTCTCAATAGCCAAAAACTTGACTACCGTTTAAGTTAATAGGACGAAATTTCACACATGATTATTACATTAAATAAGGAAGTTTATTTCAATCTTTGAACGATTTCCGGTAAACGGAAGTGGTACTTTACTGTATTTTCGTACGAACATTTTACTTCAGTATTGTTTCGGTCAGGTTAACGAAATTTCATATATAAGTATAAGATCTTATAATTAAATTACTTTGAATTTTTGAGTATCGGTTTAGTTAGGCAGTCAAAATGTAAACACAAGTAGAATATCTTAGTCTCTTGACTTTGTCAAATTGTGAGTGATTTTCGGTGAACGAAAGTATTATTTTACGCTTTTCCGATTTTTGAAAGATTACTTATACTGGACAGATTTCTTCAATATTTTTATGTAGGTCTAGACTCGACTACATTGCATTGCGACATACAATTAGACTAAATTAGAATCGATGTTTAATTAAATTAAAAAAAAACTTAAAGGGCTAATTTTATACTCTATTATACATACATTGTTTACATACATTTGATGAGCAATTTTTTTCTCTACGCGAATGTATTCTATTTTAAAAAAATGTAATTTACGAGCTGAATTAAGATGTACGAGCCGACCCGCTGCGTATCATACGCCGCTATTTAGTTGTTTTTTTTCTACTTTTCAGTAATTTATAATTTGTGAATTCGACAGTACCAATGCTGCCATTGAAAATATTTGCTTAAAAACACTAACCCCCCCCCCCCCCCCCACGTGAAAGCAGGCTCCTCTCAGTTACCTCCTCTAAGTTTAAGATCGTTTCAAACTAAATTATCTGCCCCTAATAGCCGTCACCAAACCCGTCTCTATGATTGTAAAATGTAAACAGAGTGAACACCGCTCACCAGATCATGTGGGGGTGGGGTGGGGGTGGTAGTGATAGTGATAGAGAGGAAGAGAGGGGACTGCAAAAGGCGCACTACCCCCCCCCCCCCCCCCCCCTTTCCCCAAACCCCGACCCTACACCCCCCCCCCCCCCTCCCAGCCTCCTCTTAGTTATTTCTTAGTTACCTCCTGTAAGTTTGAAATCGAACTAAATTATCTGCCCCTAATATAAACCCCGCTCTACGGCTCTACGATTTGTAAACATTTAGCTTTGTAAACATTTAGCGTGACCACAGCTCATCAGACAATGTGGGGGTGGGGTGGGGGTGGTAGTGATAATGATAGAGAGAAAGAGAGGGGACTGCAAGGAGGCGCTTGCAGCTTGTTTTCTAACGGCTCCCAGAAGAGAATTATATATATAGATATATAGATGTGTTGTTTGCCGTGCAGGAGTGGAAGTATGTGGCCCTGTTCAACCCGAAAGTTTCAGCCGTGTTCCTGCTCTACCAAGGGCTGCTACTCTTCTCAACGATGATCGCCCCTAGCATGGTCATACTAGTTGTCGCAGGTTGGTAACACCTTTACACAATACACCCATGCCCAAGCTAGAATGCTGTTGAATGATGATTTGCTAGAGTTTTTTCGAGTCCCACTACCTGTTTGTTTGTAAAAAGAAAGTAAAGTTCTCTTTTCAAACCTGACGGTCTATAGGGCAAGTGAAGTATAGTTCACTTGTTTCTGTGACCTCGGCATATGAAGAGATAGTGTGGTCAGCATTATGCATAGCCGCCTTTACTTTCCCTAACGTGAGTTATGTATCCATCAGAGTTGGGTGAACTCAGGGACGGTCTACTGACTTGAATCCGGATTCGAACTCGAAACTTACGGGTTAGCAGTCCAGCTCTTTACGGCAAGACCATTCCGTCCCATTTGACTGTTTGTGTGGCTAAAAATTTGAAACTCATTTTGGCTCATTTTTAAATGAAGCGGTTTTATTTAAGCTTCGCAGAAAAGTGCAATCAGATGACACCGTAAGAATATCTAATTTTCAACTTAATTCGATACTTCAAATTTGCAACCCTAATATACGTTTTTATATCAGGAGATGGTACACATAATACCTAGTTACCGCACTAAGAAATGAGTTGTTTAACAAACGGTAAATGTTCACGTAATTTTTGTGTTCCCAGGTGGGCTGGCTTTTGCCTGGGACATGAACGTCATCACCAGTATAGTTCTACAGCTGTGTCTAAGTCTCGTGTTTGTGGCTGTCTGTATATTCACAACACAGAAGACACAAATGCTGGTGATATTTTTTGTTTTACTCTAACTAGTTTAAGATGGATTAGGATTTTATACTCTGACAGACTGACTTACACACATGTAGGGTTGCAGGGGTGGGGGTATTCGGGTGGGATGAAGTGCTTTAGAAGAATATATATATATATATATATATATATATATATATATATATATATATATATATATATATATATATATATATATATATATATATATATACATACATTATCATTGTTATTGCAGTCTACAACACGCTTTTTTAAAAGAAATTACATACATTCACACAAAAAAAAACAAAAAAAAAAGAACAGCAACAATAGACAAAAAAAAACACCTCCCCGTTCACGAGTTAGACACAAAGTATAACATTTGTTGTCTTCCTAATATGTATAAATATATCTAAACTATGACAAAGAGTAATCTAGCCAAAATGTAATAAAAATCTACTTCTTACCCCATATCTCGATTTAAATTGAGATTTAAATTTTTAGAGTTTAAAACTACAGACTATAAAAAAAAACTCCGATAACTTTCCACTTTTCCATTGGTGTTTTGGAAGGTTGCTAAGGGATTCACGTTTGTCTAAAGGTTGCTAAGGGATTCACGTTTGTCTAAAGGTTGCTAAGTGATTCACGTATGTCTAAAGGTTGCTAAGGGATTCACGTTTGTCTAAAGGTTGCTAAGGGATTCACGTTTGTCTGAAGGTTGCTAAGGGATTCACGTTTGTCTAAAGGTTGCTAAGGGATTCACGTTTGTCTAAAGGTTGCTAAGGGATTCACGTTTGTCTAAAGGTTGCTAAGGGATTCACGTTTGTCTAAAGGTTGCTAAGGGATTCACGTTTGTCTAAAGGTTGCTAAGGGATTCACGTTTGTCTAAAGGTTGCTAAGGGATTCACGTTTGTCTAAAGGTTGCTAAGGGATTCACGTTTGTCTACGCGATCATCATGTGCGCAGTGACGGTCGGCGCAGCTGAACACATCGTCCTTGACCTGTTTGAGAACCCGGTTATGAAAAACGTTGTACCACATAATGTAACGCTAACAGAATTCGCCACGACCAAACGACCCAACCAGCGTGAGTACTTCTTCTAGACGGACGAGAATTGTTTAGAACAATGGTGCCATGAGCATAAAATACTGTTTTAAAGCTAATTTTAAAATTACCTCTTGAAACAATGCACCGAGGTAGGGGGAGGGAATGAGTGGGAGGAGAGGCGTAGCGACCCCTCCCGGCGCCCGGGGACAAACTTTCAATGTGGCGCCCCCCCCACCTATATATTTATTTTTATAATTCAAAATAGCAGCTATAATGAGCTTATTTTGGCGCCCCTAGGTTCAGCGCCCGGGGACTTATGTACCCCCCCCCCCGTCGCTATGCCTATGAGTGGGAGGAATCAATTTATTTTTAAAAATGTATTGGAACCTGCAGGTGTGGAATAACCCTATAGGTCCGGGAAATTTTAACAGTGGCCCCTAACCCCAGATTGAATCTTTCATAGTGCGTTTTTTTCTCCATCAAAGCCTGAATTCTACCCCTTGGTATGAAGTATTTGTAAAATGTCAGCAATCTAAAAAATAATCAAATCTCTATTAGAATTATTTCAGCACCGTTCCATGAGCTTACCAAGATATTTTCCAGAGAGCCCACCGGAAATTTTTCCCGGTAGACCGGCGGGCAAGTCCACCCCTTGAAACCGGTGATCAAATTGGCAACAACAAACGCTAGTTCGCATGCTTTGCGATCAGGGGTCTCCAAACTTTTCAGCCCGAGGGCCGCATTGACTATCAAAGTTCAGTTCGGGGGCCAGTTTCTTCCAGTCATGTCTTTGATTTTTCTGGGCAAAGTTCCTCAGCTATCACACACAAACGTTTTTTCCGTAGACAAAAAGATCTCCGCGGGCCGGATGAGAGGACCTCGCGGGCCGCATCCGGCCCGCGAGCCGTAGTTTGAAGACCCCTGGACTAGATTAATAAAACTAAAACTAAAATGAACTTAACATTGGTGTATCTTTGACCTCCTGTATTTCCCACCAGACATCAGCGACAACGTGGAAGTGTCAGTGACCACGGCCTACCTGCTGTTCCTGATTGGCATATTTCTCCTGGGCGGTCTGCTCCACCCCCGGGAGGTCTACTGTCTGCTACATGGGGTCTGGTACCTGCTGTGTCTGCCGTCGGCCTACCTCATCCTCATCATCTACAGCGTGTGTAACCTGACGGATTCCAGCTGGGGTATGGCGGGGCTGGGGGGGGGGGGGGGAGATGGTGGGGCTGAGGGGGTTGAGATGGTTGGGCTGAGGGTGGTGAGATCGTGAGAGTGGGGGTGAAATGGTGGGGCTGGGGGGGGGGGGGGGGGTTGAGATGGTTGGGCTGAGGGTGGGGGGTGAGATCGTGAGAGTGGGGGTAAAATGGTGGGGCTGGGGGGGGGGGGGTGAGATGGTGGGGCTGAGGGGGTTGAGATGGTTGGGCTGAGGGTGGTGAGATCGTGAGAGTGGGGGTGAAATGGTGGGGCTGGGGGGGGGGGGGGGGTTGAGATGGTTGGGCTGAGGGTGGGGGGTGAGATCGTGAGAGTGGGGGTAAAATGGTGGGGCTGGGGGGGGGGGGTGAGATGGTGGGGCTGAGGGGGTTGAGATGGTTGGGCTGAGTGTGGGGGTGAGATCGTGAGAGTGGGGGTGAAATGGTGGGGCTGGGGGGGGTGAGATGGTGGGGCTGAGGGCGGGGAGTGAGATGGTGGGGCTGGGGGGAGGGGTGGGGGTGGGGGGGGTTGAGATGGTTGGGCTGAGGGTGGGGGGTGAGATCGTGAGAGTGGGGGTAAAATGGTGGGGCTGGGGGGGGGGGGGTGAGATGGTGGGGCTGAGGGGGTTGAGATGGTTGGGCTGAGTGTGGGGGTGAGATCGTGAGAGTGGGGGTGAAATGGTGGGGCTGGGGGGGGGGGGGTGAGATGGTGGGGCTGAGGGCGGGGAGTGAGATGGTGGGGCTGGGGGGAGGGGTGGGGGTGGGGGGTTTGAGATGGTGGGGCTGGGTGGGGGTGAGATGGTGGGGCTGGGTGGGGGTGAGATGAAGGGGCTGAGGGGCGGGTGAGATGGCGGGGATGGGTGGTGAGATGGTTGGGCTGAGTGTGGGGGTGAGATGGGCTGAGGGGGGAGAGGTGAGATGGGCTGAGGGGGGAGGGGTGAGATGGGCTGAGGGGGGAGGGGTGAGATGGGCTGAGGGGGGAGGGGTGAGATGGTGGGGCTGGGGGGTGAGATGGTGGGGCTGGGGGGTGAGATGGTGGGGCTGGGTGGGGGTGAGATGGGCTGAGGGGGGAGGGGTGAGATGGGGTGAGGGGGGAGGGGTGAGATGGTGGGGCTGGGGGGTGAGATGGTGGGGCTGGGGGGTGAGATGGTGGGGCTGGGGGGTGAGATGGTGGGGCTGGGGGGTGAGATGGTGGGGCTGGGTGGGGGTGAGATGGGCTGAGGGGGGAGGG
The DNA here is from genome assembly GCF_028476545.2 of Physella acuta. Lineage (NCBI taxonomy): Eukaryota > Metazoa > Mollusca > Gastropoda > Physidae > Physella > Physella acuta. The sequence continues at coordinate 73,672 of NW_026731831.1, forward strand.
GTGAGATGGTGGGGCTGGGGGGGTGAGATGGTGGGGCTGGGGGGTGGTGGTGAGATGGAGCCTCAGTGGGGTATGGCTTGGGTGGGTTTGTGTTGGGCTGGGGAGGGGGATAGGTTCGACGGTAGTGGGCTGGGTTGGAGCTTGGGTGGGGCTTGGTTAAGATGGCTGGTGATAGGTTAGAGTTTTGGTGATGTTTGTGCTAGTGGGGCAGGGGTTTATGAGACACGATCTCAAATACTGTTCATACCAATCACTCCCACGCATTGTCACATAAAAAATTATTCTCTAACACGTGAACTTGCATAGACTCACACAAGTTGTCAACAATTGATTCTTATACACAATCTGACACGTTCTCATCAACTCACCCTCTCCACCATACACGAGCTTACACTTTCACATGTTTTCACATACTTGCATATTTACTCGTGACTGTAACATTGTCTCTTTCTTTCTTTAGACTCACTCTCCTATTGTGTCATTACATACTGTTACATTATACCACACACACAACCCCACATAGAACCACACACACACAACAATTTCATCAACGTTTCTGGCGCTCATATAAAAACGTGGATCTCTACAGGTACACGTGAAGATAAATCAGCCACTGGCGATGTTTCGAAGTTCGAACTCAAAAACTTCATCATCCGAACTTTTTACTCCATTTTCTTGTAAGCTAAAGTTATTTTTGTGTAAAATTTAAACCTAAACGTGATTCAAAAACGTTTACAATGTAATTTATTATGAAAACTGATCTGATAAACGTGAGCTTAAAAAACAACACCAAATAATTAAATGAAATCTGAAATAGTCTGCAAAAGACTAAAAAAAAAGTTTCATGTTGGTGTAACTTTAGCTGTATCTATATTTAGTCTAATATTGAAGTTGTTCCGTGAAGTCCTTTCCGTCGTTATGTGATTATGATTTTACCATTCCGTGTGTGTATTTGTTAAAGTTTGTTATGTGATTATGATTTTATCATTCCGTGTGTGTATTTGTTAAAGTTTGTTTATTTCTGTAATTTTTATCAATATTTAATCACTGAGTGTGTGTTTTTTGTGTTAATTTGTATATATATATATATATATATATATATATATATATATATATATATATATATATATATATATATGTGCGTGTGTGTGTGTGTGTGTGTGTGTTGGTAATTTAGCGTATTTTTATTGTCACAAAAGTTGTCTGCCAAGAAAAGACAAGCAAGGGGTGGATGTCGAGGTGCAGACGACTTGTTCAAGTCTGCGACAGGTATCTGTGATGGATGACGTCGATGGGAACGATACAGGTAAACAAACGAAACAGTTACAGGTAAACAATTTTATTTTGTAACTTACTAAAGGTTGTATTTTACGGATGACATTGATGGGAACGATATAGGTAAACAAACGAAAAAGTTACAGGTAAACGGTTTTATTTTGTAACTAGCTACAGGTTATTTTTTTTTAAATTCACTATAGGTAAATGGTCCTATTTTATAATTTTACTACACGTAAAGTGGACTTATTTTATAGCTTTACCGCAGGTAAATGGTCATATTTTACAACTTTACCAAGGTAAATGGTCGTATTTTATAACTTTATCACAGGTAAATGGTCCTATTTTACAACTTTACCAAAGGTAAATGGTCCTATTTTATAGTCCCCACAGTTAAATGGTCGAATAGTATAACTTGACTACTGGTACTAGTTTTTATTTTGATGTAGCTAAGCTATTGACACCTAGAGTCACACCATTATACCAACACTAACTGGTCACATTGATTTCAGGATTTGATGGCGTCAAAGACGTGTTCGGTCCTGGAGAGTTCATCCCAGTTGACCAGTGGCTGCCGGCTGAATTTTCTGTAGGTTGCGCGGATAAGTATTTATTCTTAGAATAACTTTGCGTAAAATTTCTGTCGAGTAGAGGGCGGGTGATTATGAATGAATGTTAAAAAATATATATTAAAATTGTATGGCATAGCTTTTTTTCGTCAATGCATGCACGATACATGAAAATATTGCTGAAGTTTATTATTTTTTCCCGAATGATAATTTGAACGTAAAGCACGTTTTTTACAAAACAATCAAACAATAAGTCAGTGATGTATGTTGCGGATGTTAAAACACAACTACCTATGACAAAATGCTGACTACGTCACTGCAATATAAGCATACATTTGGTGCCACCTTTAACTTTATTCAGTGCACGTGTACTACGTTTATGTTTCTCCTTCCCCTCTCTCCCCACCACCCCCCCCCCCCCCCACTCTAGGAGAAGTACTCCACCATGTTTATAGAGCGAGGTTACGACAACACCCTGTTTATAAAAGGTCTAACTGAGAAGGATCTCAGAAAAATGGGGCTGCAAAACCGTGGTCACATTCAGTATCTGATGTCCCAGATTTCTGCGATACCAGCTTTTGAGATCGAGTACAAAGTTCCGGTAAGCGAAAATGTTTGTCGATAGAGATAAGTTTTGTAAATATAATCTTCGTTTTTAACACTCTTTTTGTCAGCTGCTAGAGCCTTGGTTTTCTACAAGGCTTTTGCTTCCTCTCACGATCTAACAGAGTTCCTTCCCCGAACGAAATGGAATCATGGAATCTATATAGAAAATATATACTTTCAACAGTGACCCCCCTCCCCCTTTCCGGAAATCCGGAAATTTTAGTCCGCCCTACCCCCCCTCCCCCCGAAAATTTCAAGTGCCCCACGAAAAAAAGGTTGGAAGATTCACAACATTCGAGTAAGAGGGGCTGTTTGATAGAGGAACGACATGGGTTTTGAACCGGTGACTTTTGGGTTAACAAGAGTAGACTGGTTTTCTTTCATATATTTTCCTCCAGGAGGGGAGGGGGGGTGTGATCACTTGAAACTTTCATGGGGGGGGGGGGGTTAGACACCAGTAAATTTTTTAATATATTACATAGTTTATTTCGCTGGGTGTTTTGTGATTGGGGGATGGTGGCAGTGCCCAACCGAAGAAATGCCTGAAAGAAACTTGTGCTAGACCAAACAATCGTTTAGGATATATGCCCGGGTACTGAAATATTAACATTCCGTTTAACAAGAACGTGTTCTATCTCCAGACCACGCCGTTTGCTAAACACAATTCTATTAAACTATCTGGCCAAGAAAATTGACTTCATATCTCTGGAACTAGGTCAACGTCCGAGACTGGCTCTATGAGATAGGTCTGGGGATGTACCAGGAGAACTTTGAACGGTGCCACATCAGGACGCTGAAGGAGATGGAGATATTGAAGGGGTTCGATGCCAGAGCTGTGGACAGGGAGTTGGGGATCAGGAAGGAAGGTAATTAGGACAGGAGATTTAACCCAGGTTTAGGTTAGTGAGGGGGGTGGGGGGGGGGGCAGAAGAGATGATAGGTTTAGTATGGTGAGGGGAGGGGCATAAGAGATGACCCATGGTTAGGAAGGTGAGGGTGACAAAAGGAATTAGTTTAGTGAGGGAGTAAAAGGCATGACCCATCGTTCATTACCTTATAGTTCCCCTTACCACTCCAATTATCGTTCTCATTGAATCGAAATGTAAAGCCTATTTTAAACATTACTGGCAATTCTGATAATGCAACAGATTGTTTAAATGAAGTTAACAAAAAAAAATCATTACTCAAATTTTATAATTTTATCCATATCGTCGGCAGGTCACGTGAAAAGACTTTTGTACGCCATACGAATGTTACGAGACCCTACAGAAAGTAAGTTTAATCTTTCACGGAAATCTTTTGTCAGTAGCGTAGCGAGGGGGGGGGGGGGGGCGGGGGGGGGACATATGTCCCCGGGCGCCGAGCTTAGGGGGCGCCAAAATGGGTTGGAAAAATAAATTGAAAGGTTGAGGGGGGTGCAAATCAAAATCTCGAGGGGGGGGGGGGGGTGCAAATCGAAAAGTTTGTCCCCGGGCGCCGGGAAGGGTCGCTACGCCTCTGTCTTTTGGTATGGTCAATACAAAGTTCCAACAGAAAGTAAGTTTAATCTTTCACGGAAATCTTTTGTTATGGTCAATTGGTAGAGCTGACAGAAGGTAGGTTTAATATTTACTGAAATCTTTTGTTTTGGGTCAATTGATTTAAGACTGAAATCCATTGTTAGAACACGTTTTGTGTTAGAATTCAGTTCCCCTGTAGAGTGAAAAGGATCACTTTTATAGCAAATGGACAGGTTAACGAATGAAAGTCTGGGTGAGTAGAGACAATGTCCACGTCACGACAAGTCGCAGCTGCTTGAAAACATGATGTCCAATTTATCTGACTTCGAGTCTCTACTGGAAAGAGAAAAATCCAATTCCTTACAACTGGTCACTTTTAATACTAATGCATTTAAAATAAAATTCTTATGTTTTTGTTGACAGCTCTTTTGTAACTAACATCTTAAAGTGCTCTTTGGTCGGCGTGGTCGAGTCGGTAAAGCTCATGGTTACTAACCCGAAAAAGTCTCGAGTTCGAACCCTCGGGCAGATGAGGCTCGTTAGCTGGGCACAGCCACTCTTCTAGGAGAGTCAACTCCAAAATCAAACAACTGCTGCCCTGTAGTTTGTTCTTGGTTGGATAAACGCTATGGAAGCAAATCCGAAAATAAAAGCAGGCTGAAATCGGAGTCAATGACATCAATGGCGCATAACCAGTTGTCACGGATCCTTAATTGTGATGGAAGCATGATCGAGTCCAGTGTTTCTTCCCGACTTTTTTCTCCGGGGGGGGGGGGGGGCACTTGATAATTTCGGGGGGGGGGGGCGGTCAACATTTTCCAGGGGGGGGGGGGGCGGACACTAGTAAAAGTATATATGTTCTATATAAATTCCGAAGAGATGCCTGGAAGAAACTCTGATCGAGTCGGCAAAAAGCTCGTGGTTGATAAATTCGAAAAAGTCTCGAGTTCAAACCACTTGGCAGATCAGGCTCGATCCCTTCCAACACTAAAAATTAAGAACGAAGAAGAAGAAGAAAAAGAAGAAGAAAATGCTCTTTAAAATGTTTTAATTCCTCAGCTCAGCAACGCGCCAACGCAACCCGTCAAATCATGGAGAAAACAAAACTGCATAAACTGCAAGAGGTCAACAACGAGGAATTCGAGTTCTGGGAAAAACTGAGAAAAACTTGTTTGGAGCCAGACCTCAAGGCGTTTGGCATCGACTCGGAGATCGCAAGTCAGTACCTGTTTTCAATCTTTGTGATAACATTGTCTTTTTTACACTTGCGATATTTGTCGCTTGCCAGTCTGATTCCCTTTCTTTTTCATTTGACATTCCATGAAAAAATACTTTCGTAACTGTAAATTACACAAACTTATTATTTTCCTTTTTAAATTACTAATTTCATTAAGCGGTTGTACTATCCTTGCTATTAGACATTCTATATTACTTGTCCTTAAGATATCTACGAACTTTAATGCTATATGATATTTTACACTAAATAATATTCTTTTGGAAAAGAGAACTACTTATGTGGAAAGTGACCTCATGATTTTGGTAGTAACTCGGGTGATGTCATTTTACTTTACGTCGTATAGTTTTTAGCTATGGTTGAGAAATATTGTTGAATGGAACGGAGTGGTCGGGTGGTATAGCGCTCGAAAAGTTTTCGGAGTTGAGTCTGTAGGACGTGCCTGAGTCTGACCAAGTCATACAATGTAAACGGCGTCTGGGCATAGTGCTGACCACACCTTCCATTCAAATGCCGAGGTTAAGCAATATCACGCTGCTTCATCGGGTCTGAAAGAGAAACTTTACTTACCATTTCGTTGTGCCTTGCTGCTGTTTAGGCTTAAAAGAAGTTGTCATCATGCTGACATCCCCTTGTCTTGAGAAACTTAGCGACTAATTAAATCACTTTATAAAACCAATGTTAAATATCAGTATTAAATGCCAACATATGCAATGTTAATGCCTGCTTTAAGATACTTTTTGGCATTCTGTAATATATGAATCGAAACATTGAGAAACTTTATCCTAGATGACATTATTATATGATATGGCAATCAATGGTATGACTTTCTATTCCATAACACATTGAACACTATGACATTCCATTTTGTCCCCATTATATTTACAGTAAACCTGGTTTCTCTGAGAAACGATTGGCTGATTTCTATGGCTGTGTCAAACAGTTTGTGGATCATACTTATATCCACCGTGTCTACAAAGGATAACCTCAGTGTACTAGGTTCGAATCCACTGGGTATGTTGAGTTTAATTTTATTTTTACTATCTAATTCAGGGATCCTGGACATGTTACATAACACGAGTGGCTGAGAGGATTTGTTAATTATTTTCTTATAATGTTATATAGTATGGTCGTCTATGAATCTGTTATATGACTACGTTTTATGTTGAAGTGGGGGAAAGTTAAAATGTCGTATGTGTGTGCTATGCTCCATGTTGAAATGTAACCCTTTAAAAGATCATTTTTAAAAATTATTTATCTGCCTCCTGCATTTTGGTTTTGATCTCAGCTCCTTGCTATAGAGCTAATAATTTACTTTTGTTGGCTGCATAGCCTAGTTTAGTTTATGATTACATTAGTGTAATTAGCGAAATGATTCTTCTAAATAAAAATACTAGAACAATCTCCCCTTAAATTAGTCTAGTAAAGCAGATGATGTTTAAAACTCCAAATGTAAAACACATAGTAAATACATTCTAAATACACTGTATACTCATTGCAAACAATTTGTGTAAACACATTCTAAATACACTTTAAAAACATTGTAAACACATTCTAAATACACTTTAAACCCCTCATTGCAAACTATTTGTAAACACATTCTAAATACACTGTAAACACATTGTTTATACACTGCAAACACAACGCAAACCCATTATAAACACATTCTAAATACATTGTAAATACACCGTAAACACATTGCAAACACATTGTTTAAATACTGCAAACACAATGGAAACCCATTATAAATATATTCCAAATACACTGTAAACATATTATAAACCCATTGTAAACACATTGTAAGCTCACCGTCAACACACTGTAATTCCAGATTTAGTTTTCCTGCTCATCTTCGGTCTAGTGTTCCTCATCCAGTTCCTGTGTATGCTGGTCCACCGTGCCAACACGCTGTGTCACAACATTGCACGCGCTCCTTACACGTGCGGCAAGCCACTAGAGACCAGCTGGTCATTCAAGGATAAGGTAGATCTATTTATAGATTTTTTGTATCTAATGTACAAGGTTTGTAAGCTACAGGGTATCATCCTTAGTGTTTCTTCCAGACTTTTTTCTCGGAAGGGGGGGGGGGGGGGGTGAAGGGGGCACTTGAAATTTTCGGGGGGGGGGGGGGGGGTAGACTTTCTTCGGGGCGGGGGGGGGGGCCGGACGCTGTTAAAAGTATATATTTTCTATATAAATTTTATTTCGTTCGGCTCTACCGCCCCCCCCCCCACCCCGAAGAGATGCCTGGAAGAAACTGATCATCCTGGACGTCTGATTTTCCCGGTAGTGTTTCTTCCAGACTTTTTTCTCCGAAGGGGAGGGCCAGGGGGGGCACTTGACATTTTCGGGGGAAGGGGGCGGACAAAAAATTCCGGGCGGGGGGCGGACACTGTTAATATATATATATATATATATATATATATATATATATATATATATATATATATATATATATTGTATATACTTTTCATTTCGTTGGGAGTGGGGGGTCGGTAGACATTCTTCGGGGGGCTCTGCCCCCCCCCCCCCCCCACGAAGAGATGCGTGGAAGAAACTCTGTTTCCCCGTCAAGGGGGAAGTAACTTTCCGGGTCATGAGAGGTATCAGGCCCCTGGGTCCTACCTGGGGAAACAAAGGCTCTATTTGATTGGTCCAATGGACTGATTTGAAAGTGTACTTCATTACGCAACAAGGAAAATGGCAAAACCTAGCTTTTAATCAGATAAAAAACAGTTGTTTTTGACGTAAGAAACGATCCAGGTCCTGTTAAAATAAGGGTGGACTCGTACACGTCTTAGAAGACAGTGTTAGAGGACTAATGCACTCCGCCTTATGACTAACTCTTGCATTTTATTCCTCATTAAATATACATTTAATTAAATTCATTTTTTTAAAGCTACACTAATTTTTTAAAAATTCTTTGATCCCTGCGACAGTTTGAGACGAAAGAGGAAGAAGACCTATATCAATCAATCCGCGAAATTAACTCAGAAGTTACTAGGTCTAGACGGTTGGCAGACTCAACATATGGCGCCACACATTCAAGTTACATAAGAGTTCAGGACGATGATGAAGCTTAACCAATAAGGACAGGCTTACAATTTGGCGCCACAAGTTACATTAGTTTAGGCACCTACAGGGCGATGATTAGACCTAATCAAACCATACAGTCTTTGCACAAACAGCTCGTTTCCTATAAGCCTTGCTTGAACATAGCTTTAGTTCATGCCATGATACTATCGAACTAAGATGATTGCTCTGAAAATATCCTTTTATGTTTTAGTATTTCCGTTATAACTATATAATTCTGATATATAATTCTGCCATAACTCTGTTCACATAACAGTTGAGCATCTATATTGTGCTGAGTTCAATCAATGAAATATAATTTATAAAACATTCGCGGTAAATATACGTTAAGCTCTTTTTGTTTGTTTAATCGTATACACTTTGACTTTATTGATATAAATTTATGTAAAGAATATTATATATTTACACAAATATTATATTATATATATATATATATATATATATATATATATATATATATATATATATATATATATATATATATACAGATTTTTTCAAATGTATGTATATGTATTAAAACACTATGTCCACCAAACTACATTTCTACAATATTTTTTATCAAATGTTTTTAATATTTCACTGGCAGATCTTTTAAATTAAAACTTTATTTGACATTTTTCATGAAATTTATACGTATGATAAAATATTCCAAATGTGTTTTAAATAAACAAGACAGAAACTGAGCTCTGTTCTGACAAATCATTCTAGAGTCAAGACGACCAGTTTCTTCCAGGCATCTCTTCGGAAAGGAGGGGGGAGGGGGAATCTACCGCCCTCCCCCCTAAACGAAATGAAATTTATATAGGAAATATATAATTTTTCAAGTGTCAACCCCCCTCAACGGAAAATTTAGTCCGCCCCCCCCCTCCTCACCGGAAAATTTAGTCAGCCCCCCCCCCCCCGAAAATATCAAGTTTCCCGCACCCCCTCCCCGGAGAAAAAAGTCTGAAAGAAACACTGAAGACGACAACCAGACGTAAGTTCGAGAAGAACCTCTTTAATAAATCTGCCCTACCTCACTGCATTAATAATTAAAGTACCAAACACGATAGATAGGCTACTTAACTGCTTTAAAGTTGCTTAAGAAAAGTTTAATCTTACAAAACTAATGGAATAAGAAACAAAAAGAATAGCTTACTATGTTAGTACTCTTAATTAAGTGAAAAAAATATTTTAAAAAAATTATGTTTTTGAGATGTTTCGTTAACTATTTTGAAAACGCAACACAAATATCCGACTTTTTAATCTTAGTGTGAGTCGACTTAAGTCATTAGCTTGCAAGTACTAACGGATGTCACAATATTAGACGCATCCTAACGGCTTCACGTGTTGCCTGTTTGTGGGGCGGGTAGATCACTGATTACAGATGTAATAACTGTTGACAGCAGACGATTAGGGAAGTAACACCTAACCACTCACCCACACAAGTGCTCGCTGACAAGGCACGCGCCTCACGCTAACAGCATGCAAGCTTTCTCAAGAAGTACTCGTCTTTATCCTATAATGGTGATGTTATTGGATAAATACACGAGCTTAGCTAATTAAAGATGTGATGTGGAATTAGTAATGTACACAAACATAATTAAGACGCAACTCGAGTTATACATTAGTCCATCACCACTACCACCACCACCACCACCATCATCATCCTTACCACCATCATTATCATCTTCATCATCATCACCATCGTTATCACCCACATCATCATCATCACCACCACCACCATCATCAGCATCATCATGATCATTATCATCATCACCACCGTTATCTCAATCATCATCAATACCATGCAACTCGAGCTACACATGAGTCCATCACCACTACCAACACCCTCATCATCATCATTATCATCGTCATCGTTATCATCATCATAGGGAACATAGGGGCCCAACCACGCCTCTCCATGATACGCGTTTTGGGCGATTCGATTCCTCCAAGTTGGGGGCCACAACATTGGGTCTGATAACCAAACTTTTCCAAGTTAATTTGGGCCTTGCTACTTCCTTCTTCCTACGGGATTCTAATCTAGAGCTTGAGTGGGGATGTTGCTAGCTTGTTTTACGTTTATGTCAGATCCTTCCCCAATTTGAGCTTTTGTATTTATTTGCTAATAGGGTATGAGGCGATAAGCTTCTTAAATTCGTCAAATAGTAAAGCTGTGAGTGATGGGTTGCTTTCCTAAATGATGGGGTGCTTTCGTTAGTGAGGGGGTGTTTTCCTCTCCGTGTAAACTTATGGAGAGTAAAAAGAGAAAATCTGTCATACACATGGTGACGTCCTGAAAGCTAATTATCTTGGTTTATTTTGCAACCGCTAGCCATTTAGTTTATTCTTGGGTGCACTAAGGCGATGGAAGCAAATCCAGAAAGAAAAGCTGACTAGGATTTGGGGTCAACGAGCCATATTTGGCGCTTAAGATGACACGTGTTGGAGGAAATCCCCTCCAATGCTATAATTAAGGACGAAAAAGAAAACTTTGCCAGAAACTTTATCATAAGATAATGCATGAGTGATTTACATTCATTTTAACAAAACAGTTGTTTATATTAACGAAAACCTATCTAAACATGGCCTTTGGATGGGGGTGGGGGATCATGTGGTCGAGCAACAGTTTAAACGTCAGGTTGAGGTTGTCAATTTAAAAGTTCGGTTCCCAGGTTCAAATCCGTACGAGGCTAACGAGTTCATTCAGCACTATTTGATACCTTACTTGTAAAAAAAAAAAACAACGTTGAGTACACAGTCCCTTTATATGCAGAGATCAAAGAAAATTTTAAACTCTACTTCATCTGCCCATGAGAAATTCAGTTGTGAGACGATATTTTACAAATCAAAACCATTTACACTGCAAAAATATATGAAAGACTGATATACGATTTATAAAAAAAAACCACGGACCCACTAAAACAGCGCAGATTGTAATAAAGCGACCCGTTTCGGAAAAAAAACAACGAAACAACCGTTGTTAACGGATGTTTTGATTAGCATGTAGAGATCTATTTTTGGACCCACGTGCCGGCGCCCTCTAGAGGATCGGAGAGTAACAAGGAAATGGTTTTAAGAAATGGATGATGCTGACGCGCGGAGCCACCGCGCTAGCAAACACGTTCGAGGGAAACACAAGGGGGAAGTCGGATAAACAAACACTGACGTCACAGGATTCGCGTTAAAGGGACATAACTCACTATCGTCTTAACTCTGAATATTTAATGTTGAGCAGTTTGCTCCCTTCGATATCAATTATTTAGAGGGAAAATCTAGTAACCCAACGTCGTTGATATGTGGCATGTTCGTTAAATTTATTTTGTGAGGGGATCAAACACGTGTATGTAACAATTTGGTTAGCCGTACCCACACTGAATTCACCTAAAGCATAGCAAGTTTTAATGTTAGTTATAAGCTTTTAAAGTTTACCCTACATAACCGCAACCAAATGCTTAAACTTATGAGAAAAGCAAGACAATGAATATAAGTCTGAATCTAGTATGAGCTTTAAACTTGACTCAACTGTACATCTAAGCCTAACTTGTTAAGCCAGAAAGCAGTGTTTCTTTCAGACTTTTTTTCCGGGGAGAGGGGGGGGGGGGGTGATAGGGGGCACAAGCAATTTTCGAGGGAGTGGACTAACTTTTCCAGGAGAGGGGACACTGGTAAAAGAATATATTTTCTATATATTTCATGGATGGGGGGGGGGGGGCGGTAGTTGTGCTTCCGGGGGGAGGGAAAGATGAAAGAAACTGACAGCAAGACCAGTGGCGGCACTGGCGAGGAGGTGACGAGGAGGTGACGAGGGTGTCGTCATGTTGATGAAGTCTCATATTCACACAATATACACAACACACACACACACACACGCGCACACACACAAACACACACACATAAACACAGACACTCACACACAAACACACACAACATTCACACACACACACACACACGCATATTGGTTTCTTGTCACACTTTACCCGCCCACACCTCATCATATTTTATTCTTAATATTTAGAAAACTAATAGCTTAAATTAGGTACTAAATCACCTCCGAAAAAGTTAACATCTTAATAACGCAGTTGATTGGCTGCAATCCCCCCTACCTTCCTCTCTCAAACACACACACACACGCAAATTGTGTCACCATCAAATGGTAGATACCTGCAGTGTTTCTTTTATAAATTTTTTGTCCAGGGGGTTGGGGGAGGGGGGGGGGGGGGGGGTCAAGAAATATTAGGGGGAAGGGTACTTAAACATCCGGTGGTCTGTAGTTTATTCCTAAAAAGGGTAGGGGAAGCGGTGGACGTTGTCTAGACGCATGCACTGCTCCTCCCACCCCCCCCCCCCCCCTTTCCGAAAAATTGCCTGAAAGAAACTCTGTCTCTCTGGCTTGTAGAAGTGACTGGTCAACAACTGATCCCAACCACCCCCATCCCATTTTCTGTCACCCTCAAGATTAACCATCGTGTCGGTGTCATTGTCTTAATCCTCCCTAATCCTACATGTTTACCATATCAAATAATCCGATCCTTCAATAATATCTCAGTAGCTTGACAAACCGAAGCAATACCATTAAAAATCCACTTCTCAAATGAGAACTTTTTTTTTATTTTGTCTTGGGAACAATACACAACGTAGGCGGAGCAACTAGGGGAAGACAATCAATGACTCAATGCAGACAAATGGCGGAGATGTGCAGCAGACGTCACATAGAAATTAATTCTCCTCAAGCAGGCGACAGTGGCAGAGAATTGAAGTTAAATCATTAAAGCGATGGGAGGCTTAAAGCTCTGGCCGAGTGGGATTATAGAGTTGGTGATTCTGCGCTAGGCAGGTCAGGTGGGTTGAACAATGAATTATTCGTGGGCGCTTATCTATTCCATTTATGTGATGAGCCAACATGAGCCAACATGACCCGACATGAGCCAAAAGGCCAATAGATCGTGGGGTGGAGGTGCGGGGGTGTACGTCTTAATCCAACTTGACTTGTTTTGTTTCGGATATTTGAGCTTTTATTGTTTTTATACAGGGACAACATGCACTCAATTAACCCTCGCTTTCCTCCTTCAATACATAGGGGTCATCCATTTATGACGTCCACACGGGGGGGGGGGGGGGGGGGGGGGGCGGTCCGAAAAAAAAAGACTTGCGGACGCGTGTGGACTTTTAAAAGGGAATTAAGTGGACTTTTGTGGACGGGGTGGGGGGGTCTAAAATCCCCCAAATTTGTATCATAAATGGATGACCCCATTCACATCGGCAGGGAAAATACCACCACCACCCCCCTCCCCTTACATTACAGGTGGTAGAGCCCACTAATTAAAACAAAAGTTTATTGACCTAGCTGGGGTCAGTAGGATAACATCTCTAATGTGATACAATTCTCAAGTAAGGGATAGTGAAGGTCTACTAGAATATAGTTCAACCCCCCTCTCCCCCCGCCCCAAGTTTATACACTTGTCTTAAGTCTCAAACTGAACCCTGATTTTAGACGAAGTACATGATGATGACGTGGTCTAGAGGTAGAGCACTCGTTAGATTCTAATCGGGTAATGACCAGAGTTCCGAACTGACCCCACATCTTAACCCGCTGATTCGATACATCGGTGGGTTGTGGGAGGAGAACGCCGGCGGAAACCCACGGGTCTAGCGGCTGGGGCTATGTGGCTGTGAGAAAAGGTTCGATTCTTTCTGCCGCTGCGGTCTGTTCGGATAACAGCGTGGCTCAGCCGGTTATTTCCGGTTAAGAGCATTGATCGAGCCGGTTATGACCGGTTAAGAGAGATAGATGCTAGGACAATTGCCATGTTTAGGGAAATAAATGGGGGAGGGGTGGAGGTAGAGGGCGACTTGGTTAGAAAAATGGTGCAAGTGTTTTGTTTTTCTTTCTCTTACACCGCGTTTACATTTGCGACATGTATACTATACATGTTTAGAAAAAAAAAATCGCAATAAGTAAGAAGCCCCTCCCTATGCGTTCTGATAAAATTAACATAAGGCGAAGTTTTTCCTAGACATGTATAATATACATTTCGCAGGTGTAAAAGCGGTGTAACAATATCAAAGAGCATGTTTTATTTTAGTTAGACTACAACAAATTTATTTTAAAAAAAAACGTGATCCTTGTCGGAATTGTGGGCGTAAGAAGAGGTCTTAAGAAGTCTTAACTCTGAGACAAGTAAAAAAAATGTCCTAACTAGTTAGAGTGCTCTTTGTTGAGAAGGTAGAACATCTCATAGAGCAGATTTTTTAAATAAGACGACAAAAAGCAGGTTTTTTATTTTTCTAGAGGTATTACAGTTACAGTTAGGGACAGAGCTAGTGTCAGGATAAACGTTGAGAGACATTATAGCAGGAAAAAAAAATGCTTTGATGCGCCCTTTAGACAAGTATAAAAGCACTAAATTTCATGTTTTTGAACTAGTAAACATAATCATCTGATTTTTAAACAAAATTAATAAAGATACTAAATTTGAAAAAAAAAAATTACCTTAATAAGTAACAGATCGAAAACACGTTTAAAATAAAACCATTTAATGCAAACGCTAATAGTTTAAATAAAAAATTCCGGCGCTATTTGAAATAACGTAATGCTAATAAAACCTCCCCTACGCCACTAATAGGCCAGATTATGCTGTTATACCTTACTAGGCAGAGCAAAACATAAAACACTTTCCTTGTTGACGACTTGCTAGTCCCCGCCTGTTTGCTGCTATTCTTGGATTTTTAAAGTGCAGTTAACGACCTTAGTGGGTATTAAAAAGTTGCCAACGCAAGCAGTAAAACCAACAACAACAACAACAACTGCAAATAACTACTGGATGCAAGAGAGAGAAAATCATGCGCCAGATTTAAGGAGATTTTGCGAGATTTGGTTCGGATTAATTGAGAGAACTTTAACTTGGCAAAAGTGATAAGCTGGATCTTAAGCAGAAACCCACAACCACCACCCCCGCCACACACATCAAAATTATAATTTGATTAAGTTGTTTTGATAAGATTATAACTACAACCCTATGAAGTTGTATGCAATTATTTCATGTCTGTTGAAACCACTTTTTAAAAAATTGTAATGATTAGGGCCAATATTTAGTTGTTGTCGAGCTGTTGTTAGCTTTATTTTAAAAATCCGTTTTAGGTGTTCATTCTTTTACATTCCAGCTTTTGATTTACAGATTCGATGTTAGCTGTACACCAACATCTCTAAAGCGAGTTTTTAAATCGTTCCACTAATGGTCTATCACTGTTATCAAAGTCTAATGTCTCATCACATTTTAACCAATTAAACAATAAGTAACCAGAAATTGTTTTTTAGTGGATTAATTAACTGAGAGTCTCTAATTCGTCAATTAAATTAAATTAACATGCATCGCAATATAACTAGCTTCACGGTTATGTAGAAAGTTTTGAAATAATAATTGGGAAAAAACGAAGTTTCGACCTTAACTTCGACAGACTATTCGACCTTAGATGAGACAAACTATTCGACCTTAACTGTAACCAACCAATCGACTCTCTTTGGACTGAACTAACATAGTCATCATTCCGTCAGTACACGAAGGGAGGCAATCAGAACCAAATCTCACTGAACAAACTAATCAGAAATGAAATATAAAAATAGATGTCAATCCTTAATGTTAAAAAAAAAATTATCATACACTTTGAAATGGATATCTGTTTTTGTTTCACATTAAAAATGACATAAGAACAATCCTATATTCACTTGCATATAAACCCATTCACACTCATTTAAAATACCTTCTCAAAAAGTAGTTTCAGGTTTCAATAAAAGATTTCTCTCCCCGTTAACTATTTTTTAATCCGTAAGGCAGCTTCTGCAAATAAGAACAGTTACAGAAAAAAAAGTTTCTTCAAGTTTTTTTAAAGCAAATTTGAAGCAAAAAAAAAAAAAAAAAAAAAAAAACAACTTGATCTGATTCTTAAAATTAAACGTTTTTATAAACTCTCGAATGTTCATCTAAAAATAGTATCCAATTATCAAACAATTCAAATGTACAGCTAAAAGCTCGTTTTATCTTGTATTTGCACACATCACCAGGAATGATTTACGTAATAGGATATAAAATGAAACAACATAAACAAAAGATCATACTCGTTATGTCAAGGGGAGGAGTCGGTTGACCAGATCCCTGGAAAAAAAACAAGAAATCCTCATTTGCCTATATATATATATATATATATATATATATATATATATATATATATATATATATATATATATATATATATATATATATATATATATAGTTATAAATATATGCAGAGTTATTATATATAAAGAGACAGACAAATAGATACACACATATGCAAACAGAGACGTTTATATAGGAAATAGGGCCTATATATACATATATATATATATATATATATATATATATAGGCCTACATATAAATATACGTATAGTAATAAATATATGCATAGTTATAAATAAATATATAGTGTTATATATATATATATATATATATATATATATATATATATATATATATATATATATATATATATATATATATATATATATACTTACATATATATATATGAGCAGACAGTTAGCTAGTCATATTTTTATTCATTTATCTATTTATGTTGACAATCTTTTCGAGAAATCTTCCATGCTAAACACCTGCCTACGCCATATATCGAGTGATATAATTAGGTGTGTATGAAGCTATGGCACCACGAAGCTAGAAGTATTGTGCAACTTAACAGAAACACACTAGGCCTACGTAAATTACATCCGATACATGCACCATTTTTTTTTACTATCCTGCAGAAAAATATAATAAAATATTTTTAGATTAAAAATGTTTTGATAAACTTATTAAAAATATGTATAATAAAAACACGTAATAAATTTTTGTTTTGTTTTAATGCATGATGCAACTAGATTTAAAAAAAATAATAACGGACAAAACAGTAGATATAATTTATCCTTATGTTATTCACGTAAAAATTTATGTGTGTATGTGGTAGCGCAACAGCAAGGAAAAACTCCTCAATCTTTATGTCAGGAGAGCTACAGAAAGGGGGATTAACTCTGTTTAAGCTACCAAAGATTAAGCTTGAAGAGTCGGATAACTAGAGAGACAATAATACAGATATTTCGAGACTTGGAAATTTAAAGGAAAAAAATTGTCTAAGTCGGTCTTGGATTGTTTTGTAGTGTAAGGTTAAGGAGGGTGCTTTGACTGGAGAGTGTTGTGATGGGGGGGGGGGGTGTTTTAGGGGTGTTGTTCTGTGCTTGAGAGGGGTCTGCTCTGACGTATGAGTGGTCTATCTGAGAGGAGAGGGGTCTAACTGAGGGGAGAGGGGTCTGAGTGAGGGGAGAGGTGTCTGACTGAGGGGTCTGACTGCGGGGAGAGGTGTATGACTGAGGGGAGAGGTGTCTGACTGAGGGGAGAGGTGTGTGGGTGAGGGGAGAGGTGTATGACTGAGGGGAGAAGGGTCTGACTGAGGGGAGAGGTGTCTGACTGAGGGGAGAAGGGTCTGACTGAGGGGAGAAGGGTCTGACTGAGGGGAGAAGGGTCTGACTGAGGGGTCTGGGTGAGGGGAGAGGTGTCTGACTGAGGGGAGAAGGGTCTGACTGAGGGGTCTGGGTGAGGGGAGAGGTGTCTGACTGAGGGGAGAAGGGTCTGACTGAGGGGTCTGGGTGAGGGGAGAGGTGTCTGACTGAGGGGAGAAGGGTCTGACTGAGGGGTCTGACTGAGGGGAGAGGTGTCTGACTGAGGGGAGAGGTGTCTGACTGAGGGGAGAGGTGTCTGACTGAGGGGAGAGGTGTCTGACTGAGGGGTCTGACTGAGGGGAGAGGTGTCTGATTGAGGGGTCTGACTGAGGGGAGAGGTGTCTGACTGAGGGGAGAGGTGTCTGGGTGAGGGTAGAGGTGTCTGACTGAGGGGTCTGGGTGAGGGTAGAGGTGTCTGACTGAGGGGTCTGGGTGAGGGGAGAGGTGTCTGACTGAGGGGTTTGGGTGAGGGGAGAGGTGTCTGACTGAGGGGAGAGGTGTCTGGGTGAGGGGAGAGGTGTCTGACTGAGGGGAGAGGTGTCTGATTGAGGGGAGAGGTGTCTGACTGAGGGGTCTGGGTGAGGGGAGAGGTGTCTGACTGAGGGGAGAGGTGTCTGGGTGAGGGTAGAGGTGTCTGACTGAGGGGTCTGACTGAGGGGAGAGGTGTCTGACTGAGGGGTCTGACTGAGGGGTCTGGGTGAGGGGAGAGGTGTCTGACTGAGGGGAGAGGGGTATGACTGAGGGGAGAGGTGTGTGGGTGAGGGGAGAGGGGAGGGGTTTGGGTGAGGGGAGAGGGGTCTGACTGAGGGGAGAGGTGTATGACTGAGGGGTATGACTGAGGGCAGAGGTGTATGACTGAGGGGAGAGGGGTATGACTGAGGGGAGAGGTGTGTGGGTGAGGGGAGAGGGGAGGGGTTTGGGTGAGGGGAGAGGGGTCTGACTGAGGGGAGAGGTGTATGACTGAGGGGAGAGGTGTATGACTGAGGGGAGAGGTGTCTGACTGAGGGGAGAGGTGTATGACTGAGGGGAGAGGTGTCTGACTGAGGGGAGAGGGGTATGACTGAGGGGAGAGGTGTGTGGGTGAGGGGAGAGGGGAGGGGTTTGGGTGAGGGGAGAGGGGTCTGACTGAGGGGAGAGGTGTATGACTGAGGGGAGAGGTGTCTGACTGAGGGGAGAGGTGTGTGGGTGAGGGGAGAGGGATCTGACTGAGGGGAGAGGTGTCTGATTGAGGGGTCTGACTGAGGGGTCTGACTGAGGGGTCTGACTGAGGGGAGAGGTGTCTGATTGAGGGGAGGGATCTGACTGAGGGGAGAGGGATCTGACTGAGGGGAGAGGGGTATGACTGAGGGGAGAGGTGTCTGACTGAGGGGTCTGACTGAGGGGTCTGGGTGAGGGGAGAGGTGTCTGACTGAGGGGAGAGGGGTATGACTGAGGGTAGAGGTGTGTGGGTGAGGGGAGAGGGGAGGGGTTTGGGTGAGGGGAGAGGGGTCTGACTGAGGGGAGAGGTGTATGACTGAGGGGAGAGGTGTCTGACTGAGGGGAGAGGTGTGTGGGTGAGGGGAGAGGGATCTGACTGAGGGGAGAGGTGTCTGATTGAGGGGAGGGATCTGACTGAGGGGAGAGGGATCTGACTGAGGGGAGAGGGGTCTGACTGAGGGGAGAGGTGTCTGATTGAGGGGAGGGATCTGACTGAGGGGAGAGGGATCTGACTGAGGGGAGAGGGGTATGACTGAGGGCAGAGGTGTATGACTGAGGGGAGAGGGGTATGACTGAGGGGTCTGAATCAGGAGAGAGGGGTCTGACTGAGCGGAGAGTGTTCTGACTTTGGACAACGATGATCAACGTTGGTGAATGGCTGGGGGGGGGGGGGGTGATTCAGAAACATGAGATATCATTCGACTTGAATTTCTTTAAAATAAAGATATGATCCCAGCACCACATGTGAACGAGAGCTATGTCACATGTGTAGCCATACAGGGCTATGATCCAATTATTTGAGAACTGTCGAGAAATGTAACAACGTGACCTTGAACCCATTCCATCGGTCGTGGTACAGGGCAGAGAAAATATTGACCAAACTCTACCGGGGATCAACAACACGGGCCCGGCTAAGTAACATAACAGCTCGTTAGTCGCTACACAGGGGACAGTCACGGGCGGGTACATTAGTGGTTAGGGGGTGGGTCTCGTGACCCCTCCCCCCTGACCCCATTTCTTTCCACTACCCCACAAGAAAGTATTAAAGTGTTAAAATTACTTATCAACACATCACGAAAGGAACTTTAAGATTTTTATTTTTGCTTAATAAAATATTTTACAATTTTTGGTCTTGTGAGATTTTATTTAAAAACAAACTTTATATATGTAAAACTGATAGTGCAAGTCTTCTAAATATGAATTATTAATTGGACTATGGTAGAGCTCATGGTTGCTTAACCGAAGGGTCTCGACTTCGAACCCTCGGACAGATGAGGCTCTCTTCTAGGAGAGACAACTCCAAAAGCAATCAACTGCTGCCTTGTAGTTTGTTCTTGGTTGGACAAAGGCTATGGAAGCAAATCCAAAAAAAGAAAAGCAGGCTGAAATCAGAGTCAACGAATGACGCATAACCAGTTGATACGTGTAATTAATTGTGTTGGAGGGGATCAGACTAACTTGTACAAAAATACTTCGCCCGTCTATGGATGGTCACCACTAGACACTAGTAAACTGACCACTGATTCCAGACTTTAACAGAACTGCAGGCCACAACGTTTCCATCAAATCATCCACAGAACTCAATTATCCTAAATGTCAATAACACTCATTAAAATTGTAATTAAACCATTCACATTAGCTAGGCCTACTTGCTGTAAATTACGGATTTATCTTCCAGCGTTCAAAAACTGATTACATTATTTAGCCACAGGAAACGGAAGGTTGACAGGTTAAATTATGGCTAAGTTAACCTCTATTTGTACGTGTTTTTATAATAGCCTGGTTTCGGCGTGTGTCGACATGATTGTTGCCATAGCAACAGGGGTAAAACAAGAACAACATTAGCAAATACCAGACAGGTGACAGTTGGTTTTTTTTAAAGTCAACTATCGAGAAATGAAATAAAGGAGTTAATGAAATAAGTACGAACAGCGATCGGTTCATAAAGGGAAGCTACTCGGACTAAAGAGAGCTAACTACCGAGTGATTTGCGTCAAATCTTTTAAATGTTTACAGGTACGAATGGTTTATAACAAACCTCGTTGATTAGCATGAACGTACGGATAATTAACTCTTGATTGTTGAAGTTACCATTAACTGACCCGTGGGTACACTGTTGACTCGGGTCCACAACAAGGAGGGGTCGAAAGGTCAAGGCACTTAATTTGTTTTTGACCTTCATCCGTTAACAAAAATATATTAAGAAAATGAACATTTATTTTATATTGCCATTTATAATATATGCTCTACCAATAAAACATTTTACGGATTACAGTTATATAGAATTAAAATAGTCTTTTTCCAAGTTAAAAGTTAAATTGTATTTAATCTAGTGGCGTTATTCAAAACTCAAGAACCATTGAGTTCATGACACGGTGTCGCAATCAGGAGGCCATTCAGGCGCCAGCGGGGTACGTGTTGTTGCACGGAAAATACGGGGCGGTCAAGGGGAGAGCGATTCAGTTCACCGGTCACCAGATAAACAGCTCGATAGGAACATAATTCCAGAAAAATTGTGGCGTTAGCTGGGTAATCTCTTGCGAGAACACACGCTAATGACAGGCTTTGTGCCTATATACTGTTACTATATACACACATGCGTATATATTGACCATATATATATATATATATATATATATATATATATATATATATATATATATATATATATACACAAATGGATTTGCGCGTTTGTGTTTATATACATTGATGTCCTTTGTATAAGCTGACGTTATTAAAACCAAGAAAATGTTATTAATAGCAGTGTTTTTCCTCCGTGGAAGGAATTTTCTTTGGGTGGGTGACGCACATACATTTCTAAATTTCCGGGAAGCATTGGCCACAGTAAATTTTTCCTGTATAAAAAATATTTTTCTCTGCTACCCCCCCCTCCCCCTTCCCACGCCATCCTCCCCCTCCCAACAGACGCCTGAAAGAAATTTGATTTGATAGTTGGAGATTGTTGTATTCGCCCCGTGTCATAATATAGGGCAAGAAGTCTTGAGTATATCCTATTCATATAATTAGGTGGTCGTCTAATACACTGAAAACTGTGATACATTGTCTCAGATGTTGTTTTTTTTTAAAAGAGGTTTTGTCCGGAGATAGATCTAGTTTGCGTTGAGATACTTTGTATCGAGATATTCTGTCTAAGTAATTTGTCCATGCTTCTCTCTCTAGCGCCCATATCTCCAAATTATAAATTTTAGATCTTGTTATCAGATCATATCTCAAGGTTATCTAAAATGTAGTGGACTGCTAATTTATTTGATGACTTAATTAAGACAGCTTAAGTTATTTTTAATGTCTCCACTTTAATTTAGATTTGATAGCAGCTTAAATAATTAATCCAATGCATTTAGTTGCAATTAGAAAAAAAAACGACACGATTGGCAGTTTATGTAAAATATTTTCAGATTGAATTTTTATTTGTGTAGGCGGATATTTTAAAAAAATATCTAGTCAAAAACAAAAATACAACAGCCATCAAAAATATGTTTGTGTTCATATTTTTTTTATACGCCCAGCTCCACGAATCTCTCTGCCATCTCACACCTAGATTAATACGCGAGAGGAAGCGAGAAAGAAAAAAAAAATCCCTCAGCGAGTGACGTCACTAATGGCGGCTATGTTGGTGGTGATCCGATGCCGTGAGGGACGGGCTAGCAGGGTGGATGCTATATAAACGTGTAGGTGGGTGGGAAGGACGGAGTGTGGATACCATGAACTGAACGGACGACGGCGATTTATCTCTCGCTAGCTAAAAACGAACAAGTTCGAAAACAAAGATCAAGAAATTTTAAAATAAACAAATTTAAAATTAGAAGACAGAAACTGACTATTAAAAATATTTAAAAGTGTTTTGAAAATAATTTTCAATAAAAAGATAGCCACATTGTTGAATTTAAAAAAAAAAATATAATATAAAACAAAGCCAAAATACATTTTTGATTAATTCAACAAGTTTAGAAAAGAAAAATTCCTCCAGTTTTTTTTTCGTTTCGTGAAAAAGCCAAAGTTGTTCGCTCAAGCAAGACTTCTCAAGAAGTTGTTTCATCACCCAAGGCTGTGAGTGTCAAGTTCCCCGACCCAGGAGCCAAAGATGTCCCACGGTTGTGTCCTGACCCACAGGCTCGCTCTCGTCTGTGCCTTCATGCTAGTTGCTCAAGCCTACATCATCTCCACGCCTAGCAGGGTGAGTCAAATATATTAGTAAAATAATTGTAAAAATATGTTGATAAAACTAATGTAAAAATATATTAATAAAACAAATGTAAAAATATATTAATAAAACAAATATAAAAATATATTAATAAAACAAATGTAAAAACCTTTTTAATTATAAGCTTTTTAATGAACTGAAAATAAGGAAATCAAACAAATTCGCGTTCTTTAAATAAAATCTTTTGTCTTCGTGAGATCTGTTTCATATTTTAGCGGCTCAAGCTTTTTTTAAACAAAGCCAGTTTTCTTGTTTTCATTGCATTAATTAAAAGCTTGTTTTTATATACTTTTTTATTTTCCACTTTTTAACAATTTGTTTTAAATGAAATCGAAGATATACAGGCTACAACTAAAAATATGCGCGTTAAAATCTGACCAGTAGCTTGACGTCTCTAAAAGACAGTTATCTGCCCCTTCTTAGTTCGCGGTCGACGCCAGTGTTTCTTCCAGACTTTTTTCTCCGGGGGTGCACTTGAAATCTTCGGGGGGGGGGGGGGGGGGGGCGGTAAACTTTCTTCGGGGGGCGGACACTGTTAAAAGTATATATTTTCTATATAAATTATATAAAATTCATTTCGTTCGGGGGGTGGGGGGGGGGGGGGCGGTAAAAAATTTTCGGGGGGGGGGGGGGGGGGCTTCGCCCCCCCGAAGAGATGCCTGGAAGAAACTCTGGTCGACGCTGTGACAAGAAATCAACCAGCCACGACAAACAGTTCAAATTTGACCGCCAGCTAATCGAGCGGTTGCAAGTTGTCAATCTTGTTATCACCCCTTTTATTGGGCGTAGGACAAAAGGCCGACATCCAAAAGGCCGATTATTGAATTAAGTAATTTTCTAAATTAATTTTTTCCTGAATATCCTAACTGATAAATTAGTTTTAAAATTATATATTCTTGCATTGTCATCGCAGAGGTTTGCATCAGAAAAATAAATCAAAGAAACTATACTATGTATTATGTACCGGTCGCTAGGCTTTCAGTTTAATAAAACTGGTAAAATCGTTACCAGAGGGATAATGAGTTACCCAGCCGTCGACGCACTCTGACCTTGAGTTCACGTTCTGTGATCTCAACATACGAAGGGGTAATGTGTTCAGTGTTTCTTCCAGACTTTTTTCTCCGGGGGGGGGGGGGGGGGGGGCACTTGAAATTTTCGGGGGGGGCGGTGAACTTTCTTCGGGGGGGCGGTAAAAAATTTTCGGGGGTGCTTCGCCCCCCCCCCCCCCCCCGAAGAGATGCCTGGAAGAAACTCTGAATGTGGTCAGCATCAGA
The DNA here is from genome assembly GCF_028476545.2 of Physella acuta. Classification (NCBI taxonomy): domain Eukaryota; kingdom Metazoa; phylum Mollusca; class Gastropoda; family Physidae; genus Physella; species Physella acuta. Next base: position 98,150 of record NW_026731831.1, read on the forward strand.
GTTTCTTCCGAACGAAATGAAATTTATATAATTTATATAGAAAATATATACTTTTAACAGTGTCCGCCCCTCTCCCCCCGAAGAAAGTCTACCGCCCCCAACGAAAATTTCAAGTGCCCCCCCCCCCCCCGGAGAAAAAAGTCTGGAAGAAACACTGGTCAGCACTATGCCCAGCCGTCTTTACCTTCCCTAACATGAGTCAGGTACCCATCAGGGCTGGGTGGACTCAGGAACCTGTGACGAGACCGAACTCGAGACTTTTAGCAGTAGAACGCTTTACCATTCGACCACGTTATCCCCTCTCTACGTGGGAGTCATAAATAGATGACCCCCCCCCCCTCTAAATCGTAATGAAACTTACTGATCAAATAAGTTTTGACACCCCCCCCCCCACTCGTCTTTATTTAGTATCCGATCATTTATACCAGTTTTTGTAGTATCGTCCAATGACCAATTCCTGGCGTGCTGACCTACATAACACAGACGACAAGGTTTCCCTCCTAATCGGATTAAAATAAGATCACAGATGTTCAAATCAACATCGTCTCCCTTGTTAAGTCTACTCGCGAGATTTAAAGGCCGCCATCTTTGAAATCGTTTGATACTGATCTATTTCTAGTTCAAGACTATATTTACTGTTCATGAACATATTTACTGATCATGCATATATTTACTGATCATGAATATATTTACTGTTCAAGACTTTATTTACTGTTCAATATTATATTTAATTTATCGGACTATATTTACTGTTCAAGACTATATTTACTGTTCAAGAGTCTCCGGACTATATTTACTTACGTCAAGCAAACGGAGGTTAACAGGATAAACGCCAGGAATTAATTAAACGCTCAAAATATCTCGAACTATTCTGCTAATAAACAAGTAGTACAAATCTAGTGCCAATCTTTAGGTAGAAGGAGTGAGCTTTTTATAAATAACTGGGCGAAGATCATACTGGCGTCAAATAGATTAAACAAACATGTTTTAGTGTGAGTTTTTATACAAGGTGATTTGACGAATAATTAACCAATTAACCTAATTTTGTCTCACTAAATAAACCAGCCCAATGGTAACCGAGAAACGATAAATTGATCAGATAATGTTGTTGTGTAAAGAGCTGTTGTTTTAGAGTTAGGTGGACTTCTGAATCGTATTTTTTTTATCATAGTGATTAAAATAGGGTAATTAGATAATAAAATAATTAGTTCATATCTTAACGTAGTCAACGTCAAATATTGGATTGCTGGTGATTGTCAATAATTAGACAAAAGCTAACTACTAATTTAGTGATACCCCCTTCCCTCCCCCCAAGCACAAGCCGCCCAAAATAGATAATAAAAAAAAAGATATTCGTATTCTAAACTTTACTTTATTTGCCCCATTGAACATTAGGTCTTAAATGGTATGATTAATTTTGTTTAAAGGTTTACACACTGAGGCATGTAAAGAAGAAATTATTCGGAAACAAGCAATAGAAGAAAAATCCACAACTAATACTCAAATAGTTAACCCAGCTGATTTAACAACACATAAGTATTGGGTCCAGAGTTTCTTCCAGGCATCTCTTCGGGAGGTGGAGGGGTTATTTGCCCCCCTCCCCTCCCAACGTTATGGAATTTATACAGAAATCATATACATTTACCCCCCCCCCTGAGAAAAGTCTGGAAAAAACACTGATTGGGTCGCTAAGTGTACCGTCGTCAGGATAACCATCTACTAGTCCGCAATGGCCCGGTTGTGTCCCAAAAACTATCCATTCAAGCCATACGTACAGGATTAACGGTGATAATCAACGAGGTTCACCCCTTTAATCCATCCTTTTCGGTCCGACCTCACACAAATTAACCCATTTAATTCCCAAAACAGGATAACGAGGCTTTAAAGAAACCATACAAAACGCGGTCGGCTAGCTTTTGCACTTGCTTCGTATGGTTCATTTCATAATCGCTTCCCTAACCGTTATCTGATACAAACGTAGGGGGGGGGGGGGGGTGGAAGAGGGGAAGGCGCCATATAATAAAAGCATTATGGAAGGATGGTGCCATCTAATAAAAGCATGGGGAAAGGGGAAATCTATTCATGTAAATAAATAATTAAATTGAATTTGATATCACCGGATGATATTTCTAACAAAATAGATTGAATTTTCTCAAAAAAACATGCTAAACATTTTCCTGCCATTGAAATAAGAATAATTGAATTCTATTTAAACTGCAGCTTGCAACATAAGCTCTAAGCTCCCACGTGCCAACACACACGAGGGTGTCGACCTATCTAGACGCTGAGATTATATTATTGTTATAAGTCGTTTAACATTCGTGTGTGTCCATAGACATAAAACCTTGTGATTTTTGGTGTAAATTATCAAAGCTATAAAGACTATGTGGGAATGCGTATTCGAATGGTAGAGCATACGACTGCTAGGCTAAAAGTCTCGAGTTCGAAACCTTGCTCCACCCACCTATGATGGGTAGCTAACTCACGTTAGATAAACTAGAGGTAGATGAGAATAGTGCTGACCACACTATCCCTTGATATTCCGAGGTCACAGAAACACGTGAACCAGAGGCGTAACTACCCCTCCCGGCGCCCGGGGAAAAACTTTCAATTTGGCGCCCCACCCTCATATATTTTTTTATAATTATAATTCAAAACTGTAGCTAAAATGAGCTTTTAATTTTTTCAACACATGTACCCCCCCCCCCCCCGTCACTACGCCTCTGACGTGAACTCTACTTCACTTAGATCGTCAGATTTGAAAGGGAACTTTACTTTTTATAAAGACTACGTGACGTTTAGAAAACTCCCATCTGCGGTTGTAGCGATCAATGTTTTCGGAAATTTGGTTCCGATGATATTCTCGTGAGAAACTGCTCGACAGAACATCGTTAATTTCAAACGTCACTCACACAACACTCAAGTAAAACTCAAAACCACCGTACACACAAAAATTAACTTCATCTACCAAACCACCCCTTCGAAATTAACTCTTAATCGCACCCACGGTTTCTTTCAACCATCTCTTGATGGTGGAGGGGGCACCCGCTTCCCAAAACCACGTCCACCGTCCCGAACGAAATGGAATTTATATAGAAAATACATGCTTTTAGCAGTGTGTGTCGTCGTTCCCCCCACCCCCCTTTTCGGAAGTTTCAATTGTCCCTTCTTCCCCGGAGAAAGATGTCTGAAAAAAACACCGAAAACGCACTTGCTTAGAGCAAACCAAAACTTTCTTTGCGTTAAACTACTCTACCAAAAGTCATTTAATTAATTAAAAATCCCCTATACTGAACTAAGGGTCAATTTATAAACACCCTTAAAAATTCGCGCCTCTTCTTCCCAGCTAGTCTCGCTTCCCTGTAAAAATATTTCTCTCTGATTAAACCACATACTCCGACTTTTTGTTTTTCCATGATGGTGGAAGTAAAGGAAATGCTTGTGACAGTAGTTTCATTTTAGTCAGAGTTTTGTAACCAGTGACGGCGTTATAATTATTTATTTCCCATACTTTTGTAAAGCTTGATAGCGCTACATCACACGTAGGGGCCTATTTCTCAAATTTTGAAACAAATGACAGCCCTATAAATTGTTATATTTGTTATTCTTTTCGTTTCAGCCCGTTTTCCGGCCGTCTCGAAGTTTAGAAAGGTCAAGGATGTGTGCCAGGAACACGCCGTGTGTCTGGGCCGTCTGCAGCTGGTCGCAGAGTCTCATCGTCAGCGTGGACAACTGCTCGTTCGTCAGCTCAGGGTGAGTACTGACGTCAGACCAATTAAATACTCATCAACACCACCTCAAGAGACTGGTCTTTTCCTGAACCAATTCTCGGCTTAGTTTTCTAAGACTAGATTCGAGTTTTATAAAAAGATCATGCACTGGGGGGGGGGGGGGGGGGGGGGTGTAAAGAAATGTTATATATGGGATCAGTGGCGTCACTAGGGCGTATGTACACTTAAGTGTGAACCTCCGTAGTAGCCCACATTTCTTGTGTCATTCTCCAATGTCACATCTCTAGTTTTTTTTTTTTTTATTTTTTGGACCTGACTCTCTGGGGGACTCTAAGTATAGGGCATGTCTGGCTACTTGAGCGTCGTTTTTTTAGAGCAGGGTGGATTTTCTATGATGGATTATGTCTTCAATACGCGGCTTATGTACTATCTTTTCTACGCTATTGTAGGGGTATCGATAAAAAACAAGACGAATGTCCAGTGTTTGTTTTGTATCTTTTATTACATGTGTATGATTCTTAATGAATTTTTTACATAGAATACTGTGAGTTGAAATCAGACGAATGTCAAGTTTTTGTTTTGTATCTTTAATACGACTCTAAATGAATGTTTTACATACGACACTATGAGTTGAAATCAGACTCACCCCCACTAACTCATCCTCATCTCCCCCCTCAGATGTAAGTGCCCCAGGGGACAGAGATGCAGGCGCACATCAGAGGTGAATCCTGACAACGGTTCTTTGACGATTCCATTTACCTGCCAGTGAAGGCCCTTCTACCTGGAGCAGTTTGTTGAATGACTGAAACCACCACTAGCAAACTTGTTGTGTAGGCTTCATTAAAAACACTAACTTCCTTTCCGTTGCAGCACTACGAAACAAACAAAACATATTCTTGTTTATAAATAGAACTCTTGTCATCTGGTTTGTAGTGGTGTTTTCTATATTGGCACCGGATGTTCTCCCCCCCCCCCACCCCTACCAGCTAGAGAATTATTATCTTACACAAACCAAAGTTTTTATTTTTTTTATTTTTTACCAACTACAGAACTATTTACACAAACCATGTTTTTTTTTACCTACTAGAGAACACAAGCCTTTTTTTTTACCAACTACAGAACTATTTACTTACACAAACCATAGTTGTTTTTTTTTTTTACTAGTTAGAGAACTATTATCTTACACAAACCATCATTATTTTTTTTATCATCTCCAGAACTATTAATTTACACAAGCCATTATTTATTAGCGATGAGTTGGTAAATAGTAAACTCATGTTTTTTCTTAATTCATTGTATAATTTGTGAAAACATAAAATAATAAGAAATGTCAATAAATATACATACAATTAAATAAAGTATATATAAAAAAAAAACTGGTTAAGTAATATATTTATATTTATTTTAAAAAGACCTATGATGACATACATACATACACACAATCAAACAGAAACTCCAATTTTGTTTTTATAATAAAAAAATAAATGTGTGGGTACTGCTGTACATCACATGTGTGTGCAACATTGCTGTCTTGTACATGACATAACTGACATGTGCCTGACATTGCCGTGCCTGACATTGTGAACAAGGTTGGATCTAAATGTCACATTCGTCACACTGACATTGTTGTCCCCATTGTACGAGCTACGGCTGGATGTACGTTATGTCTGAACACAAGACTCAAGCCTTGTCCTGTCTGACCTATCATGGGACATGTCAAAACACACACACAAAGGAAAGTATGAAATGACACATGACATATAAGACTAAGTATAGCACATGTCAGATCCAGCGTATGACACTTGACATCAGTGTGATCAGAATGCAGCTATGTCATACATATGATAAGAAGCAGCTGTGCCAATCCTATGTGTACATATAAAACAAAATTGTGTACACAATTTTTTTCATGTACAACCACAAATGTTTTTATGTATATCAGTGTTTTATGAACACACACTAGGACTTCCACACCCCACACCAGTTAAACTAAAACAGAGACATTTTTCTCTAGCATGTTGATGCCCCTGTTCTAGACACAAGACAATCTTATATTTAGTTCTTCACAGGTGGAACTGATATTAGATCACAATCCGAACATGACATTTAAGTTTCCCATATGCTTGACATTTAGCCTATTGTACAAATGTCATTTAACATTACCATCACACTGACATTATCCTTCATACACACATGACATCTCGTCTCTTTGACATTTCACCATTTTTTTTCAGACAATACAATCTTTTTTAAAAAAATTAACCTTATGTTTTTCACATAAAATCAGAAAAATCTGTCAGTATTTATTACCACATATCCAAAAAACAAAACTGACATAAAGGTGAGGGGGTTCTAATTAAACATGGAGCATGCAAGAAGCTGACACTACATCCAAACAGGTTTATAAGGCTCTAAAGAAGAAGATTTATACAGCTGAAATATAAGGCCAAGCTTTCATTGGTTTTTTTAATAATAAAAAGTGTTACAGGTAGATGAAAGAGTGAGATGAAATTTTTATGTAAAGGCAAATTGACCAATAAGCATCAGCCAACACGTTAAGCTCCACTCTACTAAGATATTAAACAGCCAATCAGCACTCTGCAAAGGAATAACACCAAAAAAGCAGCCAATCAGAAATCTACATGGAAATATTTAGCCAATCGGTATGTTGCTAACAAACATTACATAGACACAGCCAATCGGGTGTATGGAAAACTTTACATTAAAAAAATAAAAGATCAATTATTGACATGACTTTGTTCCGCAGTGATGGTCAAGTATTTTAGCACAACTACAGCTGATTCATGTGTTTTCTTCAAGATTTCTATTCATTTAAGTGGTCATGCATAAGTTTTGTACAATTTTTACTGATGCAAAAAAATAAAAAAATGAAGCAATGATTAAGTTTCCAATTACAAAAAATGTAATGGCAATAGTTAAACAAATTAACCAAAAAAAATTATTGAGGTTAAAAGAAAATTGAATTATTAAACAAAAACAAATGCTAAAAGTGATCGTTTCCATCAACTTTTAACACAAAATTAAAAATACAATTTATATTTAGTTTGTGCTTAATTAAGGAAAAAGTAAATAACATCCATATTAATTAGTTGAAGCAGGTTCTCAATAAAACAAAAATAAAAACTCTTTTGTTTTCATAAATATCTATCAACAAATAAACTTGAAGCTCAAAATAAACTGATACAAAATAAAATATTTAAAAAATTAGAGTACATTTGTTGAGAGGCTTCGTTAAAATTTGTTTGGAATTCATGATGCACATACCTGTGCATAGGTAGATGCAGTAGAGTTTAAATGTTCTTACTGAGATGACAGAGAGAAATCAGATTCCAAGCACGTTGCCTGGAAGTCTTTAAATTTCCATCCATGTCATGTCAGGTACTGACAAGAACTTGCTAGCCTCTGAGTTGTTCACCACGACATGGGGCAACGTTTGGTGGTCAAAGCTGTATAGAGCCTGACTCCCAGCCCTAGGGTTCGCAGGTTCAAATCTTGAGTCAGACAGTCACACATTGTACAAAATATATTTTTTGAGCTCTGTCATATTGAGCTTTAAAACATTTCCATTATCAATAGATATCTCCAGAGATCTGACACTGTATAGAATGACTTATCCAACAATGTAATACTGTCAAGATAATAGCCAGCTATTGTTGTATACATTTTTTTATTTAAACAACCGGTAATTAATATAATCTTAAACCAAACCATTTATTTATTTTTAAATCATGTGATTTTTTAAGTATAGAACTTTATCAATAGTAAGTACAGAAAAATAAAGACTTAAAAATTATTTGTTCATAAATCAAGGACAGATACTTAAGTAACTTAGCGCAATATAATTGCTCAGTGCTTCGATAATATTACAGTAAATTAATTCCAGTAGCATCAACTGTTATGCAGAATGAATTTCATGCAAACTATGCTAAGACATGACTGACTAGACCAAAGCGAAATAGAAAGCATTGTAACAAAAAAACAACATTATTTATATTTGTATGCATACATTCATATATACAAGCAATAATATGTACAGTTGTATGTGTTATGAAATAGGAATGAATATTTGAAAAAAAAAATGTACACATTTATAATAAAGGCTAATCACATTACTTAAGGAATACCCAAATAACAAATCTAAAAACTCTGGATAAATATTGACTTAATTTACAAGTCGGATATTTTTTTTTTTTTGGCAGTTCTAGCAGTTTAGAAAGTTTGGTATCAAGAAGGAAGTTTCATAAATTAGGCACAACATAAATTTGAAATTAAAATATTCCTCAAGCTTTACAAAAGAAATGTGGAGAAAATGATACGTTGAGGAAAGGAGGGTAATTTAACTGTACTCAAATTATACTGGAATAAGGTGAAGACGAAAACTTCATCACGAGAAGCTCTATTTTATTTGTCAATGATGATTTAGACGTTTGCTTGATATAAGTTAAGATTGCATAGGTACTACACTAGACATTAGTTATTGCTTTCAACAGCCCATTTTAATGACAAGTCTGTTTTAGGATATTTTCAATGGGCAAGTCACTATTTGGTATGTCAATCGTACTTGATCAGAAATAATAAAATCTTGTATCGAAATCAAAACAGCTATGACAATTAGAATAACTATTATTTAAAAAAAATATATTTAAGTATGTTTAAGAATAGATTGCCAACATTTTGCTAACAATTATATTAAAAACATAATTCTGTAAAATTATTTCAGTTGTACTCATTGCGAAAACTTGGAAATTTCTTTAAATTAGGTGCCTGGTACTATATAGAGATATTGATTCAACTAATTAAGCATGATGATCATAAAAATTGTTTTAATTAATAATTAAGTTCATCATGAGTGAAATAGGTAAAAAAAAATTTGAATAGAAAAAATGTATATTATGGAAAGCATTTTAAAAATATGTGTAGTGTATTTTACAATGAACTGTGTCTCTTCAGCCATACCTCTGCATGTACATGTAGCAAGCTATGTAAGACACAATGGTGGCTAGCTTGTTTTAGTATGGTGGTCTATCAACAGGTTATGCCATCTCTATTCAGGGAATCACAATTTTCTTAATGACACTTAACAGTAAACAATGGACAAACTACAAATGTAAGCTGAACATTTTTGACTGGTGTACAAAGAAATTTCCCAATCAAAATTTTAAAACTTACTAAAAATTTTTTATCGTTCACAAATTCATTTAATTAATTGTATGTATTCAGTTGTGTATGTGTTTAAATACATAGAATGCCTTGACAGGTAATGCCTCTAATATGCAAACATTATAAAATAGGCAACATATTGACTATTATTTAGCATACAAGTCTACGCTAAGAACCAGAGTAAAAAATTAATTAAAAAAGGAAAGCAAAAACAAGGAAATCAAACAAACAGTTTTTGTAGGCCAAGAAATTAGGCTTTTGTTCAAAGAACTTTAGTCCACATTTTGAATTAGCTTTGCAATAAAATGCCTTATTTATTTATTGTTAATTAAGGCCAATTTAAAAAAAACAACATTTCCATTTCTATAGTAAGAAAGGAAAACACAGCCAAGAAATTATTTCAAGCTTCAATGAAACTTTTTCTAAAGAAGTAATTACCTTTAACACAATAAAACATTTTTTTTTTTTAGAATTTGTTCTCAAAAAGCTTGTAAAGAGTCATTTTTAATTTTGTCACTTTTGCTCATGTCAACATGTCTCAGATGAAAACCATGTATCAAAATGTGCTGGTTGAAAATAGAACTTAATTAGTTTAACAGAATGTCAATCAATTCTTGCTTAACAAAACATAATTACTGGCATCAGCCTTCATATGGCAAGTGATCTCAAGTTCTGTGGTGCCAACATTTCTGTTAATTCACGCAAGTATATTTTTATCTCATGTGGGCAGAAGACCAGCCCGTTTAGAAAATAAAGCAGGCCTCTCACAAGACATGAAAAATGTTGCCTCAACTAACAAAACAAAAGATGCATGTAGTACAATGTTTCCATTGGGAACTAGATGTGTGTATAACCCAATACATTAAAATAGTAGGGTATTATGTTGCCTCAACTAACAAAACAAAAGATGCATGTAGTACAATGTTTCCATTGGGAACTAGATGTGTGTATAACCCAATACATTAAAATAGTAGGGTATTATGTTGCCTCAACTAACAAAACAAATGATTCATGTAGTACAATGTTTCCATTGGGAACTAGATGTGTGTGTAACCCAATACATTAAAATAGTAGGGTATTATGTTGCCTCAACTAACAAAACAAATGATTCATGTAGTACAATGTTTCCATTGGGAACTAGATGTGTGTATAACCCAATACATTAAAATAGTAGGGTATTATGTTGCCTCAACTAACAAAACAAAAGATGCATGTAGTACTATGTTTCCATTGGGAACTAGATGTGTGTTTAACCCAATACATTAAAATAGTAGGGTATAGCATATTACATAAAGAAAAAACCTACACGTTTATGAACATGTATAATTTGCATAATTTAAACAAACAAGCAATTCACTGCTGGATAACTTTTAAATGTTCATAGGTTTTTTTCTTAAATGTAACAATTATTATTCTTTGTTCGATGAAAGGTGAAAATGAAAATTTTACACCAAAAATTGGTTCATATTAAACAGTGTGTAAGTGGGAATTATGTCTGTGTACAAATGGGGTGTACCCTCTACATAACATGGTGAGTAAAATAGTAAGTGGTGCGTCTGCTAAAAAAATTATTACGCATCAAATTCTGTACTGAAGAAAAAAATAAATCACACCACTGGTCACATAAAAATAGCCATTCAAAAGGAATAATAAAAATCACAGAAACAAAAGCGATATCACCAAACAACATAGCCCAGGACAGGTCCGTGGCTGATACAACAGGCACACTGTGTCTGCTTAGATACTGCCATCTGACAAACACACAAAAAAACAGTACCTGATGCGTAAATGCTGTCCATTCAACACCGTAAATGCTATCCATCCAATACCATAATTGCTGTCTATTTAGCACGATAATTACTGTCGATTCAGAAAACACCTTAGTAAATTAACCCATCCAAACAAATAAAATAGCCAATGCTGTCTGTCCAACAAAAACCTTCAGCATCTTGTGCTGTCTACCCAACATGTTAACAAATCTAAAGCTGTCCATCCAACACCAGCAACTGTGGCCCAGCAAGCCAGCCAGCACACAACTTGAGTGGTTGCTGCTGTCATCCAACAAAGTACACCACCCTCAGCAGTTGTATGTTTCTCTCTGTACAACATCCAACAAAGTACACCACCCTCAGCAATTGTATGTCTCTCTCTGTACAACATCCAACAAAGTACACCACCCTCAGCAATTGTATGTCTCTCTCTGTACAACATCCAACAACTTATTTACGCTTCAACTTCTCTGGGTTGTTGGATGCCATGTTGGTGAAGTCTCTAAAGACGTCTTGAAAAGTTTCATCACCTGGTGTACACACAGGAGAACAAAAACATTAGGGGTGGGGAGAACAAGGGGTGGGGATAACAAGGGGTGTGGAGAACAAGGGGTGGGGAGAACAAGGGATGGGGAGAACAAGGGATGGGGAGAATGAAGGATGGGGGAGAACAAGGGGTGGGGAGAACAAGGGATGGGGAGAACAAGGGGTGGGGAGAACAAGGGATGGGGAGAACAAGGGATGGGCAGAACAAGGGGTGGGGAGAATGAAGGATGGGGAGAACAAGGGGTGGGGAGAACAAGGGGTGGGGAGAACAAGGGATGGGGAGAACAAGGGGTGGGGAGAATGAAGGATGGGGAGAACAAGGGGTGGGGAGAACAAGGGATGGAGAGAACAAGGGATGGGGAGAACCAGGGGTGGGGAGAACAAGGGGTGGGGAGAACAAGGGATCGGGAGAATGAAGGATGGGGGAGAACAAGGGATGGGGAGAACAAGGGTGGGGATAACGAGGGATGGGGAGAACAAGGGATGGGGATAACTGACGAGGGTATAGAATCTGTTCTTTTCACATGAAGTAAAAAAACAAAAGCAGATAAGGCTAAAGAAACAGTGACTATAGAGACTGAATAGCATAGCTAGGGTTAATCATGCATTAGTGATGATGAACAGGATGTGTATTATACAATTCTTTTTTTTTTTTTTTGCCACTTGGTTGTTTAGCATTTACCCCACTACAGAAAATATGTAGATCAGGGATTCTCAAAATCATTTCATTTGTAAACATTTTTTTTATAAATGCAAGTATTTTGGCTACCCTAGATATATGTTACAAGTAAAATGGAAAGAGTCTGAATTTAAAAATACTTTTTTTTTTTGTTAGTGTTAATATTAATTTTGTGATACTCTCATAGTCTATTTCCACACTTTGAGAACCGCTGGTCAAAAAGACAGTAGCATGCAGCAGGTGAATAAAACAAACATGTTTACCTGGATTTCCTGAATAGCCTTCTGACTCTTTCATTTCATCATTTAGTTTTGCAAGCCTTAGCCTGCCAACAAAAAAAAAACAACAGTGTAACATTATAATAATTCCTTATTTCAGACAAAAGGCAAACTTGTAGAGTGAGGAGTCCACTTATAAAACTAGCTGTGCAAACTTCAGATTTTATTTATTTTTAAATTGTTGAAATTAGGTAATCTTGTGAAGTTTTTTGTTAAAAGATTGTACTCTTGTAAGTGTATGTTTCATAAGCTTTAATAAACCGGGAGTGATCTCCCCTAAACTTTCTCGAATATTCTTATATAAAATAACAGGGGATGGGAACTCGGGCTATAGACATGATTTTTAATCCATTTTAAATACTTAAAGTTTTAAAAATAGAATAAAATCTCGTAGACAAATTAATTGCACACCAAGTGAACGCGAAATAAAAAAGCGCATAATAGTGCGCAATATTATTAGTACTTTTAAAATTTACATTAGTTTTTTGAGAAATCGGAAGTAGCGTAAATTACTACTTCCTGTCAACGGAAATTACTCAAAATTTAACAGAAGGTAGAGAATTAGATCTTTTACTTACATGTGAAATTTCATTTATCTATCTGAAATAGTACTCAAGTTATAGGCTTTTAAAAAATTCAAAGTAGGAAAAGTACCACTTCCGGTTATCGGAAATCGCTCAAAAGTTGATACGGATCTACGATTTTGATAAAATACTTATATATGAAATTTCATCAACCTAGCTGTAACGGTACTCAAGTTATCGTGTTTACACACGGACAGACACACACACAGACAGACACACACACACACAGACATACGGACAAGATTGCAAAATTATGTTTTTCCGTATCAGTGAGGTGTAAAACGTCGAGATTTGTAAAAATCTCGATTTTTTTTTTTGCACGATTACAATACTTTCTCTATACTACGTATATACGAGAAAGTAAAAATGGTGGATGGACACATTTTAGAAGAGCCAACTCATTTTTTTTGGGTGACGCAGTGGTCTAGTGGTGGAGAGCTGGACTGCTAACCTGTAAGTCTTGAGTTTGAATCCGGGTTCGAGTCAGTAGACCGTCCCTGAGACCACCCAACTCTGATGGGTACCTAACTCACGTTAGGGAAAGTAAAGACGGCTGGGCATAATGTTGAACACACATATGCCGAAGTACAGAAACAAGTGAACTACTTCACTTGCCCTATAGACCGTTAGATTTGAAAGGGAAACTTTACTAACTCATTTTTTAGTTACTCCTTACACATAGGGGAGGCTACTCTTAAAATTAAAAAAAGTTTACATAAGTTTTAACATAGATAGCAAGATAATATTTCCTTTTAACTATTACAGGCAGTTTCATAGACTTATACCCATAAAAATAATTAAATGATTAACCATGTAAATTTTCATATTTCCAGATGAAAAAATAAAACAACAAATTTAATATCTACATATATCTTTACTTATTTTAAATTAAAAAAAAAACAAACCCAACAAGATTAACCTTGTACTTACAATGTAACAATATCAGCATTTGCACTCTCTACAGCAATCATCAATGGCGTCTATCAAAATAAAATTGATTGTGTCAAATAATATTATTTTCTTATTAATAGGTCATCTTTCCAGTTTCATAAATTTATAAAACTGCTACTGAGGAAACGAAAAAAAAATGTTCAATAAAATTTAGTAAAATCTTACCTTCCCAAAATTATCTTTAGTATTGTGATCAGCTCGCCTTTTGAGGAACTGGCAGACTTGGCTGAGGAGGGAGAGAAATATGGGCATGTATTGAAGAAAAAATGAATCAGCTATTTATGCGCAGATATTGTGTTAATAAAATTTCAAAAGAAAACTATAAGAGTTAATAACAGTGGTTAAAATTCAATACAACAATTGAGTGTGTACAGAAAGGAAATATAATTTCACGTGTAAATCTATTTAAATGTTAAAAGGCCAAATTCTATTCTACAGTTACATGTAAAGTGTACATACCCAGTGTGGCCTAGAATTGTTGAATGGTGTTAAATGGCCACATTCTATTCTACAGTTATATGTAAAGTGTACATACCCAGTGTGGCCTAGAATTGTTGAATGGTGTTAAAAGGCCATATTCTATTCTACATTTATATGTAACGTGTACATACCCAGTGTGGCCTAGAATTGTTGAATGGTGTTAAAAGGCCATATTCTATTCTACATTTATATGTAACGTGTACATAACCAGTGTGACCTAGGATTGTTGCATGGTGTTAAATGGCCACATTATAATCTACAGTTACATGTAACATGTCCATACCCAGTTTGCCCTAGAATTGTTGAATGGTGTTAAATGGCCAAATTCTATTCTACAGTTATATGTAAAGTGTACATACCCAGTGTGCCCTAAAATTGTTGCATGGTGCAGGGCTGTACGCCCATGTTTATCCTTACGGTCCAGCTTGCCGTTGTTCAGCAGTAAAAACTCACAAGTTGCCAGCGAGCCCTGTGGACATATATGGTCAGCATCAATGGGGGCTTCATGGGGTCAATTCAATATATCAAAAAGTGGGCTTCATGGGTTCATTTCAATATATCAAAAGGTGGGCTTAATGGGTTCCATTCAATATATCAAAAAGTGGGCTTCATGGGGTCAATTCAATATATCAAAAAGAGGGCTTCATGGGGACAATGCATATGTCAAAAAGTGGGCTTCATGGGGTCAATTGATATATCAAAAAGTGGGCTTCATGGGGTCAATTCACATGTCAAAAAGTGGGCTTCATGGGGTCAATTGATATATCAAAAAGTGGGATTCATCAAATCAATTCAACACAGTAAAAAGTGAGGGCCTATTGGTGAACAACAACGACAGAGAAGGGGTGGGGGTAGGTCACTAATAACAAGTGACACCCTTAAAGTTAGGTTTAACATCAATAATACATGACACCCAAATGGTTAGGTTAACATCAGTAACAAGTGACACCCTTGGGGTTAGGTTTAACATCAATAACAAGTGACACCCAAATGGTTGGGTTAACATCAGTAACAAGTGACACCCTTGGGGTTAGGTTTAACATCAATAACAAGTGCCACCCAAATGGTTAGGTTAAACCAAAACAACATCAACACCACCTAGCACCCAAGTAAACTCACCGTCTGCACAGCTTTCATGATGGGAGTCTTCCCCTCGTCGTCCAGGTTCACCCAGTTGGGGTCAGCCTTGTTGGACAAGGCCTCCATCATGACAGGCAGGTTGCGGGCCCCGCTAGCCTTGTACAGCAGCAGGTTGGGGTCCAGCTTGCTCATGTCCTCCCACGAGGTGGTGTTCTCGTCTCCGTCACTCCCTGGCTCGTCTTTGCTGGCTTCCGTCCCAGGGGCTTCGTCTTCGTACTCGTGCAGTGACTCGTCTGAACTTTCAAGGTCAAGGCCTGGGTTAACACATGAAAAAAATGTGTTTGTTAACAAATTCAACTATTACGTTAATTCAAGATAAAATAAAATGTAATATACAACAGGCAATTCCATGCTAAAGTGATATGTTCAGTTGGAACAAGAGAGCTAAAGATATTTGCATGTAGCCAGAGTATTTTAGCTGCATTTGCATTTGCACTGTGGTTATTTTTAGAAGGCTATTTTACTTTCGGTAATACTTTTCTTTAGCATTTTTGCTTTGTGGTTATTTTGAGGGGTTATTTACTTTCCTTGATTTTTAATAAGCTATTTTACTAAGTGTTTTATTTTAGAGTCCGATTTGCTTTGTAGCTATTTTTATAGTATACTTTGCTTTAAGGTTATTTTTATAAGCTATAGTGCTTTGATTTAAAAAAAAATCTTGTTGATGCTTTTTGTTACTATAAAAACTCAACTACAGAATTTCTTTTTATACACCATAGCCCACGAGGTTTTATTTGTTTATAGATCTTTCTTCCATACATCATTCTCCTGGGAGCACAATACCCCACCCCCCTCCAATCTGTAGTAGCGCATTACCCCCCACCTGGACTTTATGAGATGGATAGGGAAATGTTCAGGATAATTTAGGGATAAACTTTGGGATAGGGATATGGTTAGGGATAGAGCAAAGGATGATTGGATCAGGGGTAGAGATAAGGATAGGGTTAGGAATGGGGGACAAGGAGTTGGATATGGACCAATATAATATGCATTGTTAAGTATTTACAATGGGGGGGGGGTATTTGACAGAGGGTAATTGATCTTAAGGGGATGGGGTAATACCAAGGGGAAGACCCCTTTCTCTCACCATACATTAAATGAGTGTCACCTCTTATGATCCCCCCCCCCTTCCCCACCTTCTCACACAGTATCTTACTCTTGTTCAACCCAGCAACAAACGGGCTGGGGCACTCGTCACCAAAGACCAGGCCGTAGCTGCTGTCTGCCAGACTCTCTCCCCCCCTCCCTCCCCCCCCCCCCTTACTTCACACAGTATCTTACTCTTGTTCAACCCAGCAACAAATGGGCTGGGGCACTCGTCACCAAAGACCAGGCCGTAGCTGCTGTCTGCCAGACTCTCTCCCCCCCTCCCTCCCCCCCCCCCCTTACTTCACACAGTATCTTACTCTTGTTCAACCCAGCAACAAATGGGCTGGGGCACTCGTCACCAAAGACCAGGCCGTAGCTGCTGTCTGCCAGACTCTCTACCCCCCCCTCCCCCGCCCCACCCCTCACACAGTATCTTACTCTTGTTCAACCCAGCAACAAACGGGCTGGGGCACTCGTCACCAAAGACCAGGCCGTAGCTGCTGTCTGCCAGACTCTCTACCCCCCCCCTCCCCCGCCCCTCACACAGTATCTTACTCTTGTTCAACCCAGCAACAAACGGGCTGGGGCACTCGTCACCAAAGACCAGGCCGTAGCTGCTGTCTGCCAGACTCTCTCCCCCCCTCCCTCCCCCCCCCCCCCTTACTTCACACAGTATCTTACTCTTGTTCAACCCAGCAACAAACGGGCTGGGGCACTCGTCACCAAAGACCAGGCCGTAGCTGCTGTCTGCCAGACTCTCTACCCCCCCCTCCCCCGCCCCACCCCTCACACAGTATCTTACTCTTGTTCAACCCAGCAACAAACGGGCTGGGGCACTCGTCACCAAAGACCAGGCCGTAGCTGCTGTCCGCCAGACTCTCCACGCCGCTGCTGGCGCTGCTGCTCTCCTTAATGGTTGCGTTAGACACTGACAACACCGCTGGGAGGGTCAGGCAGGATGGACAAAAGGTCAAGGTTAGTACAGTGCAGAAACCACATCGGGGTGTAGATGCAACAATGCTTTACAATAATGATCAGGCTCAATCATATAGCATGCTAGTATTACAATAACGCCTAGAAAAAACTACAACATCTCATGCTAGATATTAAGATAATGACATTCTCAGATACATGGTCTACTCAGATATGGCAGCTAAAGAGAAATTGTATGACAGCAGGTTATGACACTGATTATAGTTATTATATGTTGTGACATTGGCTGACTAATACGTGTGAATGGCAATGTATAAGCCGGTTGCTCAGCTATGACATTAGCAATACAAGGCATTCAATCATTGGAGAATAACACATGTACCCTAATATTCTATAAGGCAAGTTAAAAGGGGTATTTAGCCGTTACTTTTTAATTTTCATGACAGGTACTCATTACAGCTGAGTTGACTCAGTGGTAACTTATAGACAAAAGACCAATAATCCATCAGAGTACAAACCTTACACATTAAGACTAGTGATTTGAAATTTACTCATTGACCTAACATTCCATTTACATAAATTAGAGTACATTTATAACAAGAGTTAAGTACACTTTCAGACCAGATGGCAGAAGAAGTAGAGTTAATCAATATCTCTGGCCTCAGCGAGTAAGGGATAGTATGGTGAGCACTATGCCCAACTGTCTTTACATACAAAGAAAAAACAAAATCAAACTGACACAAAGATTGTGTGGTGAGTAACATTAGGATAAACAAAGAAACAATGAACAGATCATGACAGTTATTACCAAGTTAAACAAATGAGAAGAGATTAAAAGCCAAGTTAAAAGGTTAAACTGATTAAGATAATATAATGACAGTCATCAAAATTAAATAGGAGGCAGCAATATAAAGAAAGTTAAGACAATACAATGAGGGTTAAAGTTAAATTAATACCACACTATGAGGGTTAAACTTCAATATTTAGACAATGAAAACACTGGAGTCAATTAGATAGACACAATATAAAGGGAGACAACTTAATAAACGTTTGTCTCAGTGTTAGACCAAGTCCACAGATAAGAAACAAACTGCAACAAAATCTTGGTTAAGAAGATAATACATTTTAAGCTAGCACACATCAAATCAAGTTATAGGTTAATAATAACTGTGCATCTCTTCATGTCTAAACATTCTGCCTGCTTTTTAAAAAATAATATGTAGAAAAATTGCTTTAAAATAGAAAGTTCTTACGGAAACTTTGTTTCTGTTTAAAATTTTATAAAGCATTAAATATTTAATACGAATAACAAAAATATAGTAAGAATTTTTTACCCACATATATTACTTAGGTTACATGTATAAATAACTAAACTCAAAGAGAAATCAATGGTCTAAATGATAAGAAGCTAGATACCTCACTAGTACCCATAGATAAGATCCTCTATACCCAATTAGCACATAAATCTAAAACATAAGAATCTCTATACCACACTAGCAGATATAATCTAAAAGATAAGCTCTGAACCCCCCACACACATATAACCTAAAAGATAACCTCTATACCGTACTCACACATATAACCTTAAAGATAACCTCTATACCCTACGTGCACATGTAATCTAAAGATAAGAACTCTATACTCTACTACCAAAACCACAAAAATAAGACCCTCCATACCCCAAACTCTAAAACTTGAGACCCTCTCTAAAGTAGTTTGACCCAGGACATGAAGAGCAGCAGGTTAAAACATGGAAAGCAAAAAGCAGCATAAACACCTCCTCTACTAGAATTAACACCTTCCAGAATTTCTGACGGAACCTCCTCGGAGTCTGATGGCGTCAGGGAATCCCCCCTGGAACTGGACGAGGTGGACTGGGCACTCTTGGTGGGGGACTTCCTCGTCTTTTTCCTCACACTCCACTTCCTGGAGACATTGGTTTTATTGACGCCTGGAAGTTTCCTGATGAAAGCCTTCTGGACATACTTAGCGCGGATCCAGTTTTCCCTTACACTTCTGCACAAATAAAAACAAAAGCAATTTACACAAAGCAATTATTTAAGTCGTAAATTATAAAAAAAAATCAATTATTCAAGTAATATATTTTTAAAAAATTAATTATTTTAGAAGTAAATTTTTAAAAAGCTATTCATTAAGAGGTAAATATTTAAAAACCAATTCATTAAGAAGTAAACAAAGAAAATGTTGTCAGCCTATGAAGTAATAGTCAGCAGTACTTGGTGGAAGGGACTGCCTGGCAAATACTACTGATTTTTTTTATAATGTTTGAATAACAATTAGAAATGAGTCAATACTGATTCTTTATACAGATACACGTAAAAAAATGTGTGATAGCTTAAATCTAACAAAACTATTATGTTGAAATTAGATTGATTTTAAATGATTGTTTAAACATAATTTTTCTAACCAACTGCTAAGTTAGCTAGAAAACTGCATTTCTATCAAAACAGTATCTCAACAGTGTAATGCTTGACCATGGACTTAAGGGTTACAGGTGCAAAATTTGTTACTCCAGAACATCCCTGCGCTAACCCAGCTCTAATAGGTACCTGATCGTAATAGGGCTATAAAAATCAGCAGTTAACTACAACACCAATGTTGTGGTCATACCTTAGCTACAACACAAAGGTTGTGAACATACCTTAGCTACAACACAAATGTTGTGAACATACCTTAGCTACAACACTAATGTTGTGAACATACCTGTTGCTGTCCGGCGCTGCTCTAACAGCCACTGACTCGTCCACCTCAGCCTCGTAGATGTGGTTGACCACCTTATTGCCCAGTTCCAGCATCACCTTCAGGTGTTCTGGTTCCCAGGTGTCCAAGGTCAGGGAACGCACCTGTCACAACCACAGAGGTCATCCTAGTCACATGTAACTCACACAGGATTCAGTAAATTATTCGTTAATACTATTTTAATACAATTAGAGTCCAATAGTTGCAGATATATATATCAGTCTAATTATCAGACAATACATAAGTCATTACTCAGGCTTCCAACACAACATTAAAACAGATGACAAATGATACTGCATTCTAAGGCCCGATCTTTACTAACATCTTTATAAGATTCTATATTACCTTAAGCCCAACACACCAAAATACAAACATTACAGAGGATATGTGGATACCAAAGCTAGAATAAATACCAGAGGAATCAACATAGTTTAACCTAAGCCCACCACACCAAAACACTAACATTACATAGGATATGTGGATACCAAAGCTACAATAAATGCAAGAGGGTTTAACAATGTGTAACCTGGGCGCAGCATACCATAACACTACCATTACCTTGGATACATGGACACCAAAGCCTCGATGAATTCCAGAACATTCAATACAGAGTGTGATCCCAAGGTTGATGCTGGCCCACCTGGGCTCTGGGGCACCGCAGTCGCAGCAGTTGGAGTTACCTGGTATAACAAGCAGCTGTTCCATGCGACTGGGGAGGGGGGGGGGGACAAGAATCAGAGACATTATACACTACATCTAGAGCATTTTAGTAAAATGCAGTGGGATTTTAAAAATTAGCATTTTATACATAATTTTAATGGACATTTAATAATTTTTTCTACATTAAAATTTGCTTAAAAATTAGGTACGACTCAAATTACTATAGAAAGATACAAGTGTGGAAGGGGGGGGGGGGGGGGGGGTCTTTTAAAGTGTATGAGGGAAGAGTCTAGTTTTTTGAGACACGAGTATTATATAAGCATGGACCTAACACAGAATGAGACAAAGACACTATGATGGACAAGACTGGACCTACACCCTAAGACAGCATGAGACAAAGACACGATGGACAAGACTGGACCAATAGCCTAACACAGCATGAGACAAAGACATGATGATTGAGAAGACTGGACCAATATCCTAACACAGCATGAAATAAAGACATATGGGACCAGACAAGTTCTTACACTCTGGCTTTGCTGGGCTTGGGCTCTGCTGGCTGTATTTCTGACTGGCTGGAATCTTTGGAGGAGCTGCTGGAATTTCTTTTGTCTTCCTGGTAAATACAAGATACAAAAAGTTTGAGCCTACAGAATACACACATTGTTCCATGTCCTGTCTGTGTTTGTGAGATATCATTTAACAATTGAATGCAGAGCAATTTCAGAACTTTTTTCACTAGAGATCAGGATAGTTTGTTGAAAAGGGAAATAACTAGGTAAATATAACTGAAAGATTCAGTTTATACAATATATCTGAGTCACTCATAGGCTAAATGTTAAATTTAGCTGAGCATTAAACTGGCAATAAATTTGCTTCAATTGGCTCAACCATTTAGATAAACTCTACTTCTGCTGTCTCAAATAAAAGTGTACTGATTAAAAATAAAAGTGTACTAATTAAAAATAAAAGTGTACTAATTAAAAATAAAAGTGTACTAATTAAAAATAAAAGTGTACTAATTAAAAATAAAAGTGTTCTAATTAAACAAATGTTCTCACCAACTTATCTGGAGGGTGTAGAGTCTCCTTATAAGCCCGGCTGATGCTGGTGTTTAAGGCATTGATCCACATTTGGCACTCTGTATCTGAATCAGCTTGCAGGATGTGACTCCTGGCAAGGGAGACAACAACAACAAAAGGTTAGAATGTTTCAGTATTGAGTGGCATCATCTACCATTCTCATTGTTTCTGCTCACATTACAAAGATCAATTGGAAATAATTTCTGTTGTGAGTAACACTACCTAAAATGTGAAACTTTACTCAAAGTAGAATACATCTTGTAAACATTTTAAGCAAAAAGTATGTTCCTTGTAAAAATTGATGTAGGGCACTACAGTAAAAAAGTCAGGTTTTCCTATTTTATGACAATGCTAGGGACTGCCACAGGGCTATGTCAAGAAACTGATATTAACATGAAATTCCAGCAATATTGCTAAAATACATGCTCTAAAGTACCAAATATATTGTATGTAACAGAGAAATATATATTTTTTTAAAAAAATGATAAAGATAATACAATTGAGTTAATACAAGAAGTAATGTCTCTGGATACAAGAGCAACAATTTTAAACTGGCATCATATAAATCCCAGCAACCCACCTGGTAGGGGAGAGAACCTCAAAACAAAACCTCCTGTCTGAGTCTGGGGGCTGTCGTATAGTGCACAGCCTGAGGTCGTCCTCCATCACAGTCATGGTGTCCTTGCTTCTCTTGCGGTAGACAAGCTGGCTCTCTTGGATGCAGAACCAGCGCCTGTAGGGGTAGAAATATGACTAGGGGGTAGAAATATTGGAGTCTTCATGACTCTAGTAGGTAGAAATATTGGAGTCATTGGGGTACAAACATTGGTCATTATGACTAATCTTTAAAAAGAAGTATGGTTATGGCCATAAAGCAGTGTTTGACTGTTTCTGTAACCTCAGTATAAAAGAGTGATAGTGTTTTAAGTTCTGTAATACTTTCTCTAGCTCAAGACACATACCCATTATGGCAGATCATCTTTTTTTATAAAAATATATAAGAGCTGTTGTTATAACAACAAACTGATAATGTACCTGTATACACAAGACATTGGGGGTGGGGCGATGGTGGTATGTATGTCTTTAGTAGTTCCTGGGCTAACAGCTACAAAGTATGATTCTGACAAGATTCTGACCACTATGTTGAGGTATCACAACAAAGACTTCTCTATCTCTCTGACGGACGAGGACTGACAGTGTACAAATTTTATGAGCAAATGGTAGCACTCACCTAACATAGTTTTTGAAAGCATTGCTGTTTCTTTTAAAGAGATATCCTTCCACCTGGTCCCCTAGATGGAGATTACTGGTGCTCAGGTCCTGAAATATACAGGTTGTGTTTAGGTAGGTTGTATGTAACTTAGGTCCTGAAATATAGAGGTTGTGTTTAGGTAGGTTGTATGTAACTGAGGTCCTGAAATATAGAGGTTGTGTTTAGGTAGGTTGCTAGCACTGAGGTCCTGAAATATAGAGGTTGTGTTTAGGTAGGTTGTATGTAACTTAGGTCCTGAAATATAGAGGTTGTGTTTAGGTAGGTTGTATATAAATTAGGTCCTGAAATATAGAGGTTGTGTTTAGGTAGGTTGCTAGCACTGAGGTCCTGAAATATAGAGGTTGTGTTTAGGTAGGTTGTATATAAATTAGGTCCTGAAATATAGAGGTTGTGTTTAGGTAGGTTGCTAGCACTGAGGTCCTGAAATATAGAGGTCGTGTTTAGGTAGGTTGTATGTAACTGAGGTCATGAAATATAGAGGTTGTGTTTAGGTAGGTTGTATGTAACTGAGGTCATGAAATATAGAGGTTGTGTTTAGGTAGGTTGTATATAACTGAGGTCCTGAAATATAGAGGTTGTGTTTAGGTAGGTTGCTAGCACTGAGGTCCTGAAATATAGAGGTTGTGTTTAGGTAGGTTGTATGTAACTTAGGTCCTGAAATACAGAGGTTGTGTTTAGGTAGGTTGTATGTAACTTAGGTCATGAAATATAGAGGTTGTGTTTAGGTAGGTTGCTAGTGCTGAGGTCCTGAAATATAGAGGTTGTGTTTAGGTAGGTTGCTAGTGCTGAGGTCCTGAAATATAGAGGTTGTGTTTAGGTAGGTTGTATGTAACTTAGGTCCTGAAATATAGAGGTTGTGTTTAGGTAGGTTGTATGTAACTTAGGTCATGAAATATAGAGGTTGTGTTTAGGTAGGTTGCTAGCACTGAGGTCCTGAAATATAGAGGTTGTGTTTAGGTAGGTTGTATGTAACTTAGGTCTTGAAATATAGAGGTTGTGTTTAGGTAGGTTGTATGTAACTTAGGTCCTGAAATATAGAGGTTGTGTTTAGGTAGGTTGCTAGTGCTGAGGTCCTGAAATATAGAGGTTGTGTTTAGGTAGGTTGTATATAAATTAGGTCCTGAAATATAGAGGTTGTGTTTAGGTAGGTTGCTAGCACTGAGGTCCTGAAATATAGAGGTTGTGTTTAGGTAGGTTGTATGTAACTTAGGTCCTGAAATATAGAGGTTGTGTTTAGGTAGGTTGTGTATAAATTAGGTCCTGAAATATAGAGGTTGTGTTTAGGTAGGTTGTATGTTTTATTATGTGATGTAGTGTAGGCCATTTCCTGAAATGTTGAGGTTACTTTGGTAGGTTGTATAAATGTTATGCCAGTGTTTGTAAATGTTACATATTGTATGCTCATGGTCAATTTTATTCTGCTGGTTAAACAGGTTGTCAACTGCAGGTATTTAAGTGAGAGAGAAAACAAGTTCTTTCAAAGTGAATCAAAGTAATCCTAATTAGACTTAATGCGGAGGGCCAGAATTATAAGGGAGGAGAAAAAAGGCTGTATCATCTAGTCACATATTACTTAACACAGCAATATTAGCCAAAGTCTTCTATAAAGATATATTTACTTAAAGTTTAAAATAAAACAAGTCCCTGTTTACAGGTTAAAAGGAAGAGCAAATGAAATTAAATCTTAATCAGATACATATCTAGAATCTAAGCAAAATACCTAAGCGAAAAGCAAAACTATTATTTTTTAAAGATGTATATCACCTGAGTAATACATAGGTCATTCACAAATGACGACACTCAATTTAACAACCTACCCCACCAGTCAAACAGACCATCGCATAATGCTAGCACTCAGACTAAATGACATCAAACCCAAACCCCCCACCCCAATTAAAAGGTCCGAAAAATATTAACACGTTTTTTTTTTCAACCATTCAGTTTCTTGAAAACTATAAAATATCAGCACGCCAAATTTATGGAAGACAATCATCTCCTACCCACGGCCATGGTCACAAACAGAGTTTCTTCCAGCCCCCCCCCCCCCCCCCCCCCCCCCCACGGAGAAAGAAAATCTGGAAGAAACACTGGTGTCAAAGTCAATCGTTCCCGAGGTGCGTGACGTCACTTTACATGCGAACTACAAGAAATAGTGTGAGAAACAGTGTCAAGTAATATGAGCTATTACCGTACACCACGAGAGGTCAGCTGACTAAGGGGGAGTGTGGGTACTCGGCCAACAACAATAGAGACAGTTGTTTACATCAGTACTTGAGCTCAAGTAATCCACCACATAGTGATTCGTTTCACGTCAA
The DNA here is from genome assembly GCF_028476545.2 of Physella acuta. Classification (NCBI taxonomy): domain Eukaryota; kingdom Metazoa; phylum Mollusca; class Gastropoda; family Physidae; genus Physella; species Physella acuta. The sequence continues at coordinate 123,601 of NW_026731831.1, forward strand.
ATATCAGCGGCAGAATTTTTTCTTTTTACATAACCAACAGAATTTTTTTTGTGAGTTTTATGTCAACTGTATGCAACAGAGAGTTCTTTCGTGAACTTAACGTCAATTATCACCAACAGAATTTCTTTTGAAAGGTTCTATGACATTTCCCTTAAACCCAAACACGCGTACCGCCAACAAGTTGTTGCACTAAAAATACTTTCTTTTAAATACCTGCGAACTTTAGTAATCTATCCAATTGAAATGTATATCCCGTTTTATTAATAATTAAAAAAAGTCTAAATTAAACGCTCACCGGTAAGTCTAGAACCCACGCGCGTACAATCGGATGTCTAGAACCTTCCCGGTCTATGACATGCACCAACATTAACCGCGTCTCCCACACTCCGGTAAAACCCCACCCAAACACCTTCACAATCTCCGATTCTAGAATCGACTACAAGCCATAAACAGACGGCATCGCCAAGTATTTACATTTATTTTTATTTTCGAGAACATTTTTTCGCCCATCCTAGTTAAGCTTTAAATATTCGTCAACTAATTTAAGCGAAAAAAAAAAGATATTTATTTTCCTGCTCACTTGGCAAGAAAGAGGAGGGTATCGATACCGCGGGGATGAAGGTAAAGGGCGGAGGGAAGCAGACGAGTTTGTCATAGCGGCGACATCAGTAGGAGTAACTTGGGATCCGGCCAGTCGTGTAAGTACTCACTTCTCTCGTCTGCTAGAGTTTCACTTACATAGGTCTATTGACTCTAATTTATCTTTTGTTTTCTCTTACATGAGTCTATTTGACTCTGTAATTTGATCTTTTGTTTTCTCTTACATGAGTCTATTTGACTCTGTAATTTGATCTTTTGTTTTCTCTTACATGAGTCTATTTGGCTCTGTAATTTGATCTTTTGTTTTCTCTTACATGAGTCTATTTGACTCTGTAATTTGATCTTTTGTTTTCTCTTACATGAGTCTATTTGGCTCTGTAATTTGATCTTTTGTTTTCTCTTACATGAGTCTATTTGACTCTGTAATTTGATCTTTTGTTTTCTCTTACATGAGTCTATTTGGCTCTGTAATTTGATCTTTTGTTTTCTCTTACATGAGTCTATTTGGCTCTGTAATTTGATCTTTTGTTTTCTCTTACATGAGTCTATTTGGCTCTGTAATTTGATCTTTTGTTTTCTCTTACATGAGTCTATTTGGCTCTGTAATTTGATCTTTTGTTTTCTCTTACATGAGTCTATTTGGCTCTGTAATTTGATCTTTTGTTTTCTCTTACATGAGTCTATTTGGCTCTGTAATTTGATCTTTTGTTTTCTCTTACATGAGTCTATTTGGCTCTGTAATTTGATCTTTTGTTTTCTCTTACATGAGTCTATTTGGCTCTGTAATTTGATCTTTTGTTTTCTCTTACATGAGTCTATTTGGCTCTGTAATTTGATCTTTTGTTTTCTCTTACATGAGTCTATTTGGCTCTGTAATTTGATCTTTTGTTTTCTCTTACATGAGTCTATTTGACTCTGTAATTTGATCTTTTGTTTTCTCTTACATGAGTCTATTTGGCTCTGTAATTTGATCTTTTGTTTTCTCTTACATGAGTCTATTTGGCTCTGTAATTTGATCTTTTGTTTTCTCTTACATGAGTCTATTTGGCTCTGTAATTTGATCTTTTGTTTTCTCTTACATGAGTCTATTTGGCTCTGTAATTTGATCTTTTGTTTTCTCTTACATTAGTCTATTTGGCTCTGTAATTTGATCTTTTGTTTTCTCTTACATGAGTCTATTTGGCTCTGTAATTTGATCTTTTGTTTTCTCTTACATGAGTCTATTTGACTCTGTAATTTGATCTTTTGTTTTCTCTTACATGAGTCTATTTGACTCTGTAATTTGATCTTTTGTTTTCTCTTACATGAGTCTATTTGACTCTGTAATTTGATCTTTTGTTTTCTCTTACATGAGTCTATTTGGCTCTGTAATTTGATCTTTTGTTTTCTCTTACATGAGTCTATTTGGCTCTGTAATTTGATCTTTTGTTTTCTCTTACATGAGTCTATTTGGCTCTGTAATTTGATCTTTTGTTTTCTCTTACTTGAGTCTATTTGGCTCTGTAATTTGATCTTTTGTTTTCTCTTACATGAGTCTATTTGGCTCTGTAATTTGATCTTTTGTTTTCTCTTACATGAGTCTATTTGACTCTGTAATTTGATCTTTTGTTTTCTCTTACATGAGTCTATTTGGCTCTGTAATTTGATCTTTTGTTTTCTCTTACATGAGTCTATTTGGCTCTGTAATTTGATCTTTTGTTTTCTCTTACATGAGTCTATTTGGCTCTGTAATTTGATCTTTTGTTTTCTCTTACATGAGTCTATTTGGCTCTGTAATTTGATCTTTTGTTTTCTCTTACATGAGTCTATTTGGCTCTGTAATTTGATCTTTTGTTTTCTCTTACATGAGTCTATTTGACTCTGTAATTTGATCTTTTGTTTTCTCTTACATGAGTCTATTTGGCTCTGTAATTTGATCTTTTGTTTTCTCTTACATGAGTCTATTTGGCTCTGTAATTTGATCTTTTGTTTTCTCTTACATGAGTCTATTTGGCTCTGTAATTTGATCTTTTGTTTTCTCTTACATGAGTCTATTTGGCTCTGTAATTTGATCTTTTGTTTTCTCTTACATGAGTCTATTTGGCTCTGTAATTTGATCTTTTGTTTTCTCTTACATGAGTCTATTTGACTCTGTAATTTGATCTTTTGTTTTCTCTTACATGAGTCTATTTGGCTCTGTAATTTGATCTTTTGTTTTCTCTTACATGAGTCTATTTGGCTCTGTAATTTGATCTTTTGTTTTCTCTTACATGAGTCTATTTGGCTCTGTAATTTGATCTTTTGTTTTCTCTTACATGAGTCTATTTGGCTCTGTAATTTGATCTTTTGTTTTCTCTTACATTAGTCTATTTGGCTCTGTAATTTGATCTTTTGTTTTCTCTTACATGAGTCTATTTGGCTCTGTAATTTGATCTTTTGTTTTCTCTAACGTAATTCTGATGTTGTTTTTTTTAAAATACTTACATAGGTCTGATGGTTCTGTAATTTAACTTTCTCATACATAGGTCTAAAACTTGTTTTCGTTTGAACTTCTATATCAAGTGCCATATCACTAATTAAAAATTTGATATCTATAAAGTATTTCATTTAACTTTTGGGTACATAATTAATTGGTCTATAATTTAATCTAGGTATATTAAGTATAGAGAAGTGATAGACTGTTTTATCGAGTGAATTAGTAACATGTTTACGACGCAAGCTATCGCCATGTCGGGTTAGGATGAAGAAAGTCGGTACATTTCACCTTTTATTTTCTCGCGAAATTCCACAGGTTGCCGATTTGAATTATTTACAACGATAGAGAAATATAGTGTTTATCAGTCCGTCAACAACTGTGGTGTTTCAATGTGTGCACGCCAATTGCTAACGCGAAATAAAAACAACAAAATAAAAAAATACATTTTCAGTTTTTTCTCCACCCCTCCCCTCTCTATACTTGGTAACAATTAGACCCAGAGTGTGATTGCCCTGACACCACGCTAATTAATTCACTTAACAGATCATTATTTTTTTAACCAAACAACACCGAAAGTCAGCCTAACATTAACTCCCCGCGTTCTAACAATGACAACATTGAAATTGTATTAATATTAAGACACGTATGGGGACATAACTACTGAGCTAACCAAATATTAGCACATACTAAGCTAGCCCAATAAAAGCCACAATACCATACCTTAAATTAAACTAGCCGGGTTCTCGAGCTAGCCCTATATAGGCCCACACCTAGCACTCATCAAAGTGAGCTAGGCACGTGCAGGGAAGTGAGTACACTTATTATGTGCATGCACTACTCACAAATATATATATATAAACACATTGCACATCTAAGACGGGTCGGCTATAGAAAGACATCTAAAAGGTGGGCAGGTAAGGGCGGTGTCTAGGGCCAGAGTTTGTATGGGCGGTGTCTAGTGCCAGTGTTTGTATGGGCGGTGTCCCACCCCCACATCCATATGGCCAGTCTATGCTAGAGTTTGTATGGGCGGTGTCTAGTGCCAGTGTTTGTATGGGCGGTGTCCCACCCCCACATCCATATGGCCAGTCTATGCTAGAGTTTGTATGGGCGGTGTCTAGTGCCAGTGTTTGTATGGGCGGTGTCCCACCCCCACATCCATATGGCCAGTCTATGCTAGAGTTTGTATGGGCGGTGTCTAGTGCCAGTGTTTGTATGGGCGGTGTCCCACCCCCACATCCATATGGCCAGTGTATGCCAGAGTTTGTATGGGCGGTGTCTAGGACCAGAGTTTGTATGGGCGGTGTCTAGGGCCAGAGTTTGTATGGGCGGTGTCTAGGGCCAGAGTTTGTATGGGCGGTGTCTAGTGCCAGAGTTTGTATGGGCGGTGTCTAGGGCCAGAGTTTGTATGGGCGGTGTCTAGGGCCAGAGTTTGTATGGTCTGTATGGGCGGTGTCTAGGGCCAGAGTTTGTATGGGCGGTGTCTAGGGCCAGAGTTTGTATGGGCGGTGTCTAGGGCCAGAGTTTGTATGGTCTGTATGGGCGGTGTCTAGGGCCAGAGTTTGTATGGGCGGTGTCTAGGGCCAGAGTTTGTATGGTCGGTGTCTAGGGCCAGAGTTTGTATGGGCGGTGTTTGTCAGAGTTTGTATGGGCGGTGTCTAGGGCCAGAGTTTGTATAGGCGGTGTTTGTCAGAGTTTGTATGGGCGGTGTCTAGGGCCAGAGTTTGTATGGGCGGTGTTTGTCAGAGTTTGTATGGGCGGTGTCTAGGGCCAGAGTTTGTAAGGGCGGTGTCTAGGGCCAGAGTTTGTATGGGCGGTGTCTAGGGCCAGAGTTTGTATGGTCGGTGTCTAGGGCCAGAGTTTGTATGGGCGGTGTCTAGGGCCAGAGTTTGTATGGGCGGTGTCTAGGGCCAGAGTTTGTATGGGCGGTGTCTAGGGCCAGAGTTTGTATGGGCGGTGTCTAGGGCCAGAGTTTGTATGGGCGGTGTCTAGGGCCAGAGTTTGTATGGGCGGTGTCTAGGGCCAGAGTTTGTATGGTTGGTGTCTAGGGCCAGAGTTTGTATGGGCGGTGTCTAGGGCCAGAGTTTGTATGGGCGGTGTCTAGGGCCAGAGTTTGTATGGGCGGTGTCTAGGGCCAGAGTTTGTATGGGCGGTGTCTAGGGCCAGAGTTTGTATGGGCGGTGTCTAGTGCCAGAGTTTGTATGGGCGGTGTCTAGGGCCAGAGTTTGTATGGGCGGTGTCTCACCCCCACATCCCTATGGCCAGTCTATGCCAGAGTTTGGATGGGCGGTGTCTAGGGCCAGAGTTTGTATGGTCGGTGTCCCACCCCCACATCCCTATGGCCAGTGTATGGCCAGTGTTTGTATGGGCGGTGTCCCACCCCGACATCCCTATGGCCAGAGTTTGTATGGGCGGTGTTCCACCCCCACATCCCTATGGCCAGTGTATGGCCAGTGTTTGTATGGGCGGTGTCTAGGGCCAGAGTTTGTATGGTCGGTGTCTAGGGCCAGAGTTTGTATGGTTGGTGTCTAGGGCCAGAGTTTGTATGGGCGGTGTCTAGGGCCAGAGTTTGTATGGGCGGTGTCTAGGGCCAGAGTTTGTATGGGCGGTGTCTAGGGCCAGAGTTTGTATGGGCGGTGTCTAGTGCCAGAGTTTGTATGGGCGGTGTCTAGGGCCAGAGTTTGTATGGGCGGTGTCTAGGGCCAGAGTTTGTATGGTCTGTATGGGCGGTGTCTAGGGCCAGAGTTTGTATGGGCGGTGTCTAGGGCCAGAGTTTGTATGGGCGGTGTCTAGGGCCAGAGTTTGTATGGTCTGTATGGGCGGTGTCTAGGGCCAGAGTTTGTATGGGCGGTGTCTAGGGCCAGAGTTTGTATGGTCGGTGTCTAGGGCCAGAGTTTGTATGGGCGGTGTTTGTCAGAGTTTGTATGGGCGGTGTCTAGGGCCAGAGTTTGTATGGGCGGTGTCTCACCCCCACATCCCTATGGCCAGTCTATGCCAGAGTTTTTATGGGCGGTGTCCCACCCCCACATCCCAATGGCCAGTCTATGCCAGAGTTTGTATACAAAAACATCCAGCGCCGTTCAGGAGAATGCCGGGACCAGATGTGTACATAAAGGTTATCTTGACACTACAGAAGCAGACACCTAATGGCGGGGTAAACAACGGGGCTTGGATCACTTCACGCGGACATTTATTTTTTTGTCAGACATTTCAAAATTGTTTTTCTTTAAAACCTGTCTTCCTTCTGACACACAAAAAAAAATAACTTTTAATTTTTAAAGCTGCAAGCTTTCATAGTGACACGGACGCACCGGCGTAAACAGCTGTAGTTTTAGATTAGACAGCTGTCATATTGAGGGGTCATGGAGAGGGTAGTCTGACCCCCCCCCCTAACACCCACTGCATACGCCAGTGTATACCGTGGCTTGTTATAGTTAAGTTTTTATATACTATGTCAGGTAGAGATATGAATACCATCACAAGTTAAATATATGTATCGTATATCATATCCGAACATAGATATAAAGGGATAAGCCGACTCAGTTTCCTGTAATAGCTATCTATATATTTGAAACATGCATATATATATATATATATATATATATATATATATATATATATATATATATATATATATATATATATATATATATATATATATACAATATATACACATACGCCTATATGCATACCCCTCCCTTTGAAAAATCCAGCCTACGCCTGTTTCCCATGCTGAATTAGCAACTATAAAGTAAAACTCTGTGGAAAACGTTTCGGTCAAAAAATCCTCAAAGCTGACAGGAGAAAAACAATTTAATACAACACACATGTGCGAGCAGGCAGCATCAATTAACCTCAATTAGGCCTTGAACTTTAACAACGGCAGAAAAATTAAATGACTGCAGATTTAAAACAATTTTTAGCGCACTGATCTTTGCCACACCCATGAATATACACGAAACAAAAAGGCAACATACACGGAAAAAGTGGATGCCAGCTATGCTCTGAAATCAACAAAAAAAACAAAAAAACAACTGCAACATAGGCTGAAAACCAAACAACCAAAGCAACTAATCCATACATCTCTCATTCCTTAAAACAAGCAACTAATTAAAAGCAATGGCCATAAAACGAAATGTACCTGCCCAACCACTGCTCAACAGAGTTGAATAACCAGTACAGGTAAATGAGTCATTGGGAATCAAATCTGTGATCTCACAGAGTCTAGCAACAGGTAGATCTAGAAAGTAGAGGGGGAAACAAGCAGACCCGGTCTACGTCTGCTGAGCCTACACTTCCGTTATAAACATACAAACGGCGCGTAAACAGATCGACGATGATTAGTCAGCCTTTGTTTTTATATGGGAGCGGGCAGAAACAAAAACAAGGCATGGATGTTGCCAACAATCTGTAATGGAGATACCTCAATCTCGAGGGATAGCATCATACAGAGGGATGTTCCCACAATAGTGCGGCGCTGGAGCTCCAAACAACGGGACGGTAAAACGTATTAACCACATAGACGGTTCTCAAGTCACCAAAAATGTATTAACCACATAGACGGTTCTCAAGTCACCAAAAATGGATTAACCACAGTGACGGTTCTCAAGTTACCAAAATGGATCAACCAAAGTGACGGTTCTCAAGTTACCAAGATGGATTAACCACAAAGATGGTACTCAAGTTACTAACAAGGATTAATACAAAGACGATAACCGCGAAGACGATACTCAAATTACCAAGAGTGTAAGATAGATTAACAACGTGGTAGCGACGGTTGTACACAGGTGATGTGAAGATGTGATCAAAGTTACCGCAATGTATAAATATGGTACAAGGAACCAACCACGAAGACGGTACTGAAGTTACCATCCACACATCCAATACTAAATACCCCATTCAGCCGTTGGTCATAAGGCCTATGGTGTCCTATGGTGCCCTTACAGCTAGCACCACTGGTACTCAGGAAGCTGAAGGTACCGATGCACTACAGACATGCTGACCTTATCAGAAGTGACAAAAAAACGAACACAAAATAATCACGCGCGCAGAATAGAGAGCATGTACCCAAAGGTCAAGGCCACCACTTAGCAAACAGGTAAGAAAATGAGCTAGGTCAGCGAAAAATAATTTGACATGAATAAATTAACCGTAGAGACAATGAGTATAAATAATTTAATTGACTGACAGAATATTAGTGTAATTAAATGAACAAATAGATAATTGAGATAATTGAGTACTATTATTTTAATTGACACATGGTTAATTATTTCACCAGAAGAATCGTTATAGTACATTAGTAAACTAAAATTCTTTTAAAGTTACTAATTATCAAAAGTAAAAGGAGAAACTAATTCAAAAAATATTTTTAAAGCTGTAGCAAACACGTTTTTTTTAAGTGGGCGAAAGTTTGGCATTCAGCTGGCATTCAGAATGGGGGGGGGGGGTCTTCTTTCGAATCCCATCAATTCTTTTATCGGGCGAAGTTCTTATCACTTCATAATAAACACAGCTACATAATGAGGAGGAGTGGGATTGATTGTACGTTATAGGCTGAACAAGTGCTTTACGGGGGGGGGGGGGGGGGATTTTTTTAAGGGCACAATGTTATTGTGATGTGATAAGAATTCTAACGTAAAATGTATTTTGTATTTTTTTTTTTAAACTAAGATATTACTAGATTGTGTTAATTAGCACGAAAACATCTTCCTAAAATATACTGTCCTAAAGAAAATGCTGAGTTTTGAATATACTGTGTTCTGGAAGATAAAAAAAAACGGACTGGATATTCATGTCCTAAAGATAAGCAATGATGCTAATTGCATTGTGTTGTGTGTATTAAAAAATGTGTACAGATCTGAGACGACTCGTTATAAGTCGACCGTCGGCTTTGTAATAATACCAAGGTGGATAAGGAAACATTCAGAGTAGCTTGCTGGTACCAGTAATAGCATAGCGCTGTCCTCCTGTCCGTATATTGCGGCATCAATTATAACGGGAGTCTGAACCATTCAGTCCTAGCCAAAGGGAATGTGTGGGGAGACAATGAAACGTGGGGTGTTGAGTACTTATTTGTAGGGGGGGGGGGGTGTTACTTCAATGACTTCATAGTGTCTGTGTGTGATTATGCTGTCTTTCTGTATCATCTCACAACGAAAATTTCGGTAGTTTCACCATTTGTATATCCTGCCACCTATAACGTTGGTGATGGGGCTGTTGATGTTATGTACCAATCAAACACCTAAGCTGTTTTCTTGTTTACATCCTGCCTGTTGTCGTCATTTTAGTTCAATAACAAAAACAAGCTGAGAAAACATAACTTCAGCACATTGCTACGAGCATAGTTTTAAACGCCTACATCTTAGTTTTGGATACAAACATTAGTGCAAACGTCGGCAACTGGCTGAAAGTGAAAGCAACAACTCAGTTTCAGCAGAATTGTCGGTCCTGACATTCGCCTCAACATTTAGCTACAACAGTTTTTCTTAAAGGGACACAACCGTGAAATTATAAATGATGCATATGCATAAACAAAGAGTTATCGAAATTGTTTTGAAACTATAATATATCGTTGCGCGGATACTAATACAACATGAGTCAATAAAATTGTAGCGGTCCTAGACGAGTTATACACTTAATTGTTAGTATGTAATATGGGAGCATTACAGTCTTATTGGAACATTACAGTCGCATTAAGGCCAACACGTTTAGCGGATGCATCTAGGAAATAAATTTAAAAAAAAAAAAATCGGTATTTTTATGAAGATATTAAACGTATTATACATCGCCGAAGTGATCTCATAATCAAAATGCAATTAAGTTTTGTTTAGAAATTTCATTAGAATTAAAACAACGACACCGACCAGCAGTGGTTGAGTGCGCCCCCACTCCTCTATCTTTCCCATCCCAAAGCTCGTCATGCAGTCAAAAGTTGAGGTGCACACGGAGAGGGGGGAAGGTTTACGCTAGCTCGTAGAGTGGCCCGGGGTAAACATAAATCTCAGATTTAACCTATTGAACGAGAAAAATCTGGCCAGCAATGTAAACAAATCTGGGCACATGGTGCCACTTTAAAACGGTGAGTGGCGCTGTAGAGTAGAGAGTAGGAAACAACATAATGGCCCAGCGTCGAAGGCAGAGGGTAGTGCTAAAAAGTAAGGAAATTGTGTCGAACAAAGGTAGAACAATGAGTTAAAGACATTTTATAAACTGTTATAGAATACTTGGCCAGGTGAATAAGCGCTAAATGTAAGTTCTGACACCGTTAGCTGTAATAGTTATGTTCAAATTTTAAATCTATATAAGTAAGTACGATAGTGAAATTCAGGTTAGTAACTCTATTATTATTTGTATCAATATCAAAGTATAGATGAATATATATATATATATATATATATATATATATATATATATATATATATATATATATATACAGATATTATATGTATGGATATAGAAACGCATATATAAATATAAACAAAATTATATTCACTATAATAACCTATTATAAAGATATCCAAATTTCTCCAGAAGACAAAATGGCTATGACGGGGTCAACGAGTCAACTATGTCACGTGGTACTACTGGGTCTAGTGATGCTGATGGTGGGCCAGCACGCCCTGGGTCAGACCCCCTGCCCCATCCAGTGCCGGTTCTGCTCCGACAACACCGCCAACTGCTCAAGAAAGAGTCTCACCGCTGCACCGACAGTAAGTACCGACACGACCACTAACGGGATGAAGGGTACGGAGCCAACCCAGGGCATAGCCTATTAACACAAATGGTTTAGATACATGCCGTGCAATGATGGTTGTCAAACATTAACTCCCATTACGTCTATCGGTTGTCAAATCTTGCCGACCATGAATGTTCAACCTTAACGGTCGTCCAATCTTGTCGGCTGCCTAATCTAGATGGTCGTGCCCCTTTTGAAAGCCGTGATGCCTGCGTAACCTTTACGGCTGTCCAACATCAACGCAACTACCTTCATATTTCTCTTGTCCATGTTTAGATCGCCACTAAACTGACATCCTGACTTGTCCATGTCGACACTAAACTGACTTGACCATAAGTCGACACTAAACTGACTTGACCATAAGTCGACACTAAACTGACTTGCCCATGTCGACACTAAACTGACTTGACCATGTCAACACTAAACTGACTTGACCATGTCGACACTAAACTGACTTGACCATGTCGACACTAAACTGACTTGACCATGTCGACACTAAACTGACTTGACCATGTCGACACTAAACTGACTTGACCATGTCAACACTAAACTGACTTGACCATGTTGACACTAAACTGACTTGACCATAAGTCGCCACTAAACTGACTTGTCCATGTCGACACTAAACTGACTTGACCATAAGTCGACACTAAACTGACTTGACCATGTCGACACTAAACTGACTTGACCATAAGTCGACACTAAACTGACTTGTCCATGTCGACACTAAACTGACTTGACCATAAGTCGCCACTAAACTGACTTGTCCATGTCGACACTAAACTGACTTGACCATAAGTCGCCACTAAACTGACTTGTCCATGTCAACACTAAACTGACTTGTCCATGTCGACACTAAACTGACTTGTCCATGTCGACACTAAACTGACTTGACCATGTCGACACTAAACTGACTTGTCCATGTCGACACTAAACTGACTTGTCCATGTCGACACTAAACTGACTTGACCATGTCGACACTAAACTGACTTGTCCATGTCGACACTAAACTGACTTGTCCATGTCGACACTAAACTGACTTGACCATGTCGACACTAAACTGACTTGACCATGTCGACACTAAACTGACTTGACCATAAGTCGCCACTAAACTGACTTGTCCATGTCAACACTAAACTGACTTGACCATAAGTCGACACTAAACTGACTTGACCATGTCGACACTAAACTGACTTGACCATGAGTCGACACTAAACTGACTTGACCATGTCGACACTAAACCGACTTGTCTATGTCGACACTAAACTGACTTGTCCATGTCGACACTAAACTGACTTGACCATGTCGACACTAAACTGACTTGTCCATGTCGACACTAAACTGACTTGACCATGTCGACACTAAACTGACTTGACCATGTCGACACTAAACTGACTTGACCATGTCGACACTAAACTGACTTGACCATGTCGACACTAAACTGACTTGACCATAAGTCGCCACTAAACTGACTTGTCCATGTCAACACTAAACTGACTTGACCATAAGTCGACACTAAACTGACTTGACCATGTCGACACTAAACTGACTTGACCATGAGTCGACACTAAACTGACTTGACCATGTCGACACTAAACTGACTTGTCCATGTCGACACTAAACTGACTTGACCATGTCGACACTAAACTGACTTGACCATAAGTCGACACTAAACTGACTTGTCCATAAGTCGACACTAAACTGACTTGACCATAAGTCGACACTAAACTGACTTGTCCATGTCGACACTAAACTGACTTGTCCATGTCAACACTAAACTGACTTGACCATAAGTCGACACTAAATTGACTTGTCCATGTCGACACTAAACTGACTTGACCATAAGTCGACACTAAACCGACTTTTCCATGTCGACACTAAACTGACTTGACCATGTCGACACTAAACTGACTTGACCATAAGTCGACACTAAGCTGACTTGACCATGTCGACACTAAACTGACTTGTCCATGTCGACACTAAACTGACTTGACCATAAGTCGACACTAAACTGACTTGACCATAAGTCGACACTAAACTGACTTGACCGTAAGTCGACACTAAACTGACTTGACCATAAGTCGACACTAAACTGACTTGACCATAAGTCGACAGTAACCGAGTTGTCCATGTCGACACTAAACTGACTTGACCATGTCGACACTAAACTGACTTAACCATAAGTCAACACTAAACTGACTTGTCCATGTCGACACTAAACTGACTTGACCATAAGTCGACACTAAACTGACTTGACCATGTCGACACTAAACTGACTTGACCATGTCGACACTAAACTGACTTGACCATGTCAACACTAAACTGACTTGTCCATGTCGACACTAAACTGACTTGACCATAAGTCGACACTAAACTGACTTGACCATAAGTCGACACTAAACTGACTTGACCATAAGTCGACACTAAACTGACTTGTCCATGTCGACACTAAATTGACTTGACCATAAGTCGACACTAAACTGACTTGTCCATGTCGACACTAAACTGACTTGTCCATGTCGACACTAAACTGACTTGACCATGTCGACACTAAACTCACTTGACCATAAGTCGACACTAAACTGACTTGACCATGTCGACACTAAACTGACTTGTCCATGTCGACACTAAACTGACTTGACCATAAGTCGACACTAAACTGACTTGACCATAAGTCGACACTAAACTGACTTGACCATAAGTCGACACTAAACTGACTTGACCATGTCAACACTAAACTGACTTGTCCATGTCGACACTAAACTGACTTGACCATAAGTCGACACTAAACTGACTTGACCATAAGTCGACACTAAACTGACTTGACCATAAGTCGACACTAAACTGACTTGTCCATGTCGACACTAAACTGACTTGACCATACCCAGATCAACAATAAAACTGACTTGTCCATGTCGCCACTAAACTGACTTGTCCATGTCGACACTAAACTGACTTGTCCATGTCGCCACTAAACTGACTTGTCCATGTCGACACTAAACTGACTTGACCATGTCGACACTAAACTGACTTGTCCATGTCGACACTAAACCGACTTGTCCATGTCGACACTAAACTGACTTGACCATAAGTCGACACTAAACTGACTTGACCATAAGTCGCCAATAAACTGACTTGACCATGTCGACACTAAACTGACTTGTCCATGTCGACACTAAACTGACTTGACCATACCCAGATCGCCACTAAATTGACTTGACCATAAGTCGACACTAAACTGACTTGACCATAAGTCGACACTAAACTGACTTGACCATAAGTCGACACTAAACTGACTTGACCATAAGTCGACACTAAACTGACTTGACCATGAGTCGACACTAAACTGACTTGACCATGTCAACACTAAACTGACTTGTCCATGTCGACACTAAACTGACTTGACCATAAGTCGACACTAAACTGACTTGACCTTGAGTCGACACTAAACTGACTTGACCATAAGTCGCCACTAAACTGACTTGACCATAAGTCAACACTAAACTGACTTGTCCATGTCGACACTAAACTGACTTGACCATAAGTCGACACTAAACTGACTTGTCCATGTCGACACTAAACCGACTTGTCTATGTCGACACTAAACTGACTTGTCCATGTCGACACTAAACTGACTTGACCATACCCAGATCGCCACTAAATTGACTTGACTATACCCAGATCGCCACTAAATTGACTTGACCATAAGTCGACACTAAACTGACTTGACCATGTCGACACTAAACTGACTTGACCATGTCGACACTAAACTGACTTGTCCATGTCGACACTAAACTCACTTGACCATAAGTCGACACTAAACTGACTCGTCCATGTCAACACTAAACTGACTTGACCATAAGTCGACACTAAACTGACTTGACCATGTCGACACTAAACTGACTTGTCCATGTCGACACTAAACTGACTCGTCCATGTCAACACTAAACTGACTTGACCATAAGTCGACACTAAACTGACTTGTCCATGTCGACACTAAACTGACTTGACCATAAGTCGACACTAAACTGACTTGTCCATGTCGACACTAAACTGACTTGACCGTAAGTCGACACTAAACTGACTTGACCATAAGTCGACACTAAACTGACTTGACCATAAGTCGACACTAAACTGACTTGACTATGAGTCGACACTAAACTGACTTGTCCATGTCGACACTAAACTGACTTGCCCATGTCGACACTAAACTGACTTGACCATAAGTCGACACTAAACTGACTTGACCATGTCGACACTAAACTGACTTGACCATACCCAGATCGCCACTAAATTGACTTGACCATACCCAGATCGTCACTAAATTGACTTGACCATAAGTCGACACTAAACTGACTTGTCCATGTCGACACTAAACCGACTTGTCTATGTCGACACTAAACTGACTTGACCATGTCGACACTAAACTGACTTGACCATAAGTCGCCACTAAACTGACTTGTCCATGTCGACACTAAACTGACTTGACCATGTCGACACTAAACTGACTTGACCATAAGTCGCCACTAAACTGACTTGTCCATGTCGACACTAAACTGACTTGACCATGTCGACACTAAACTGACTTGTCCATGTCGACACTAAACTGACTTGACCATGTCGACACTAAACTGACTTGACCATAAGTCGCCACTAAACTGACTTGTCCATGTCGACACTAAACTGACTTGACCATGTCGACACTAAACTAACTTGTCCATGTCGACACTAAACTGACTTGACCATGTCGACACTAAACTGACTTGACCATACCCAGATCGCCACTAAACTGACTTGACCATGTCGACACTAAACTGACTTGACCATAAGTCGCCACTAAACTGACTTGTCCATGTCGACACTAAACTGACTTGACCATAAGTCGCCACTAAACTGACTTGTCCATGTCGACACTAAACTGACTTGTCCATGTCGACACTAAACTGACTTGACCATAAGTCGACACTAAACTGACTTGACCATAAGTCGACACTAAACTGACTTGTCCATGTCGACACTAAACTGACTTGACCATAAGTCGACACTAAACTGACTTGACCGTAAGTCGACACTAAACTGACTTGACCATACCCAGATCGCCACTAAATTGACTTGACCATACCCAGATCGCCACTAAACTGACTTGTCCATGTCGCCACTAAACTGACTTGTCCATGTCGCCACTAAACTGACTTGCCTAGATCGCCACTAAACTTTGTTTTCTCTTGTCCAGAGCTACCCTAGGGGCACGACAGACATAGATCTACAACGTAACAACATCAGAGTGGTGGGCACAAGGTCTTTCACACGATCAGAAACAGTCGAGTCACTCAAGCTCAATGGCAACAAGATTACCATCTTACGGGATAACGCACTCAGGTAATTTACTAACGTGTTCACAAACTCAATGGTATTTTCCCAAACCTGCTAACTTGGCCACCCTGCAACTCCCCAAACTTGCTAACTTGGCCACCCTGCAACTTCCCAAACCTGCTAACTTGGCCACCGTGTCTCCCCAGCAAATTCCCAAAGCTGCTAACTTGGTTACAACCTCTCCCCAAACCTGCTTACTTGGTTACAACCTCTCCACAAACCTGCTAACTTGGTTACAACCTCTCCCCAAAGCTGCTAACTTGGTTACAACCTCTCCCCAAACCTGCTTACTTGGTTACAACTTCTCCACAAACCTGCTAACTTGGTTACAACCTCTCCCCAAACCTGCTAACTTGGTTAAAACCTCTCCCCAAACCTGCTTACTTGGTTACAACCTCTCCACAAACCTGCTAACTTGGTTACAACCTCTCCCCAAACCTGCTAACTTGGTTACAACCTCTCCCCAAACCTGCTTACTTGGTTACAACCTCTCCACAAACCTGCTAACTTGGTTACAACCTCTCCCCAAACCTGCTAACTTGGTTAAAACCTCTCCCCAAACCTGCTAACTTGGTTAAAACCTCTCCACAAACCTGCTTACTTGGTTACAACCTCTCCCCAAACCTGCTAAATTGGTTACAACCTCTCCCCAAACCTGCTAACTTGGTTACAACCTCTCCCCAAACCTGCTAACTTGGTTACAACCTCTCCCCAAACCTGCTAACTTGGTTACAACCTCTCCCCAAACCTGCTAACTTGGTTACAACCTCTCCCCAAACCTGCTAACTTGGTTACAACCTCTCCCCAAACCTGCTAACTTGGTTACAACCTCTCCCCAAACCTGCTAACCTTGTTACAACCTCTCCCCAAACCTGCTAACTTGGTTACAACCTATCCCTAAACCTGCTAACCTGGTAACAACCTCTTCCCAAACCTGTTAACTTGGTTACAACCTCTCCCCCAGCAACTCCCCAAACCTGCTAACCTGGTTACAACCTCTCCCCAAACCTGCTAACCTGGTTACAACCTCTCCCCAAACCTGCTAACTTGGTTACAAACTCTCCCCAAACCTGCTAACTTGGTTACAACCTCTCCCCCAGCAACTTCCCAAACCTGCTAACCTGGTTACAACCTCTCCCCAAACCTGTTAACTTGGTTACAACCTCTCCCACAGCAACTTCCCAAACCTGCTAACTTGGTTACAAACTCTCCCCAAACCTGCTAACTTGGTTACAACCTCTCCCCAAACCTGCTAACCTGGTTACAACCTCTCCCCAAACCTGCTAACTTGGTTACAACCTATCCCTAAACCTGCTAACCTGGTAACAACCTCTTCCCAAACCTGTTAACTTGGTTACAACCTCTCCCCCAGCAACTCCCCAAACCTGCTAACCTGGTTACAACCTCTCCCCAAACCTGCTAACCTGGTTACAACCTCTCCCCAAACCTGCTAACTTGGTTACAAACTCTCCCCAAACCTGATAACTTGGTTACAACCTCTCCCCTAGCAACTTCCCAAACCTGCTAACTTACAACCTCTCCCCAAACCTGCTAACTTGGTTACAACCTATCCCTAAACCTGCTAACCTGGTAACAACCTCTTCCCAAACCTGTTAACTTGGTTACAACCACTCCCCTAACCTGCTAACCTGGTAACAACCTCTTCCCAAACCTGTTAACTTGGTTACAACCTCTCCCCCAGCAACTCCCCAAACCTGCTAACCTGGTTACAACCTCTCCCCAAACCTGCTAACCTGGTTACAACCTCTCCCCAAACCTGCTAACTTGGTTACAAACTCTCCACAAACCTGCTAACTTGGTTACAACCTCTCCCCCAGCCACTTCCCAAACCTGCTAACTTGGTTACAAACTCTCCCCAAACCTGCTAACTTGGTTACAAACTCTCCCCAAACCTGCTAACCTGGTTACAACCTCTCCCTAAACCTGCTAACCTGGTTACAACCTCTCCCCAAACCTGCTAACTTGGTTACAACCTATCCCTAAACCTGCTAACCTGGTAACAACCTCTTCCCAAACCTGTTAACTTGGTTACAACCTCTCCCCCAGCAACTCACCAAACCTGCTAACTTGGTTACAAACTCTCCCCAAACCTGCTATCTTGGTTACAACCTCTCCCCAAACCTGCTAACTTGGTTACAACCTCTCCCCCCAACAACTCCCCAAACCTGCTAACTTGGTTACAACCTCTCCCCAAACCTGCTAACTTGGTTACAACCTCTCCCCAAACCTGCTAACTTGGTTACAACCTCTCCCCAAACCTGCTAACTTGGTTACAACCTCTCCCCAAACCTGCTAACTTGGTTACAACCTCTCCTCAAACCTGCTAACCTTGTTACAACCTCTCCCCAAACCTGCTAACTTGGTTACAACCTATCCCTAAACCTGCTAACCTGGTAACAACCTCTTCCCAAACCTGTTAACTTGGTTACAACCTCTCCCCCAGCAACTCCCCAAACCTGCTAACCTGGTTACAACCTCTCCCCAAACCTGCTAACCTGGTTACAACCTCTCCCCAAACCTGCTAACTTGGTTACAAACTCTCCCCAAACCTGCTAACTTGGTTACAACCTCTCCCCCAGCAACTTCCCAAACCTGCTAACCTGGTTACAACCTCTCCCCAAACCTGTTAACTTGGTTACAACCTCTCCCACAGCAACTTCCCAAACCTGCTAACTTGGTTACAAACTCTCCCCAAACCTGCTAACTTGGTTACAACCTCTCCCCAAACCTGCTAACCTGGTTACAACCTCTCCCCAAACCTGCTAACTTGGTTACAACCTATCCCTAAACCTGCTAACCTGGTAACAACCTCTTCCCAAACCTGTTAACTTGGTTACAACCTCTCCCCCAGCAACTCCCCAAACCTGCTAACCTGGTTACAACCTCTCCCCAAACCTGCTAACCTGGTTACAACCTCTCCCCAAACCTGCTAACTTGGTTACAAACTCTCCCCAAACCTGATAACTTGGTTACAACCTCTCCCCTAGCAACTTCCCAAACCTGCTAACTTACAACCTCTCCCCAAACCTGCTAACTTGGTTACAACCTATCCCTAAACCTGCTAACCTGGTAACAACCTCTTCCCAAACCTGTTAACTTGGTTACAACCACTCCCCTAACCTGCTAACCTGGTAACAACCTCTTCCCAAACCTGTTAACTTGGTTACAACCTCTCCCCCAGCAACTCCCCAAACCTGCTAACCTGGTTACAACCTCTCCCCAAACCTGCTAACCTGGTTACAACCTCTCCCCAAACCTGCTAACTTGGTTACAAACTCTCCACAAACCTGCTAACTTGGTTACAACCTCTCCCCCAGCCACTTCCCAAACCTGCTAACTTGGTTACAAACTCTCCCCAAACCTGCTAACTTGGTTACAAACTCTCCCCAAACCTGCTAACCTGGTTACAACCTCTCCCTAAACCTGCTAACCTGGTTACAACCTCTCCCCAAACCTGCTAACTTGGTTACAACCTATCCCTAAACCTGCTAACCTGGTTACAACCTCTTCCCAAACCTGTTAACTTGGTTACAACCTCTCCCCCAGCAACTCACCAAACCTGCTAACTTGGTTACAAACTCTCCCCAAACCTGCTAACTTGGTTACAACCTCTCCCCCCAACAACTCCCCAAACCTGCTAACTTACAACCTCTCCCCCAGCAACTTCCCAAACCTGCTAACTTGGTTTCAACCACTCCCCTAACCTGCTAACTTGGTAACAACCTCTCCCCAAACCTGCTAACTTGGTTACAACCTCTCCCCAAACCTGCTAACTTGGTTACAAACTCTCCCCAAACCTGCTAACTTGGTTACAACCTCTCCTCCAGCAACTTCCCAAACCTGCTAACTTGGTTACAACCTCTCCCCAAACCTGCTAACCTGGTTACAACCTCTCCCCAAACCTGCTAACTTGGTTACAAACTCTCCCCAAACCTGCTAACTTGGTTACAACCTCTCCCCCAGCAACTTCCCAAACCTGCTAACTTGGTTACAACCTCTCCCCAAACCTGCTAACCTGGTTACAACCTCTCCCCAAACCTGCTAACTTGGTTACAACCTCTCCCCAAACCTGCTAACCTGGTTACAACCTCTCCCCAAACCTGCTAACTTGGTTACAACCTCTCCCCAAACCTGCTAACCTGGTTACAACCTCTCCCCAAACCTGCTAACTTGGTTACAACCTCTCCCCAAACCTGCTAACCTGGTTACAACCTCTCCCCAAACCTGCTAACTTGGTTACAAACTCTCCCCAAACCTGCTAACTTGGTTACAACCTCTCCCCCAGCAACTTCCCAAACCTGCTGTCTCTGGATCTCAGTGACAACAAGATCACCAGCATATCCGCTGGTGCCTTCCGTAACCTGCGGCTGCTCCGGACTCTGTTCCTCCAGAACAACAAGCTGGCCAGCCTGGGGTTCCTGGACCAGGTCCCAAGCTTGACCCAACTTAACCTCAGCAAAAACAAACTCCGCGTCATCGGGGAGACGGAGTTCTCCAGCCTGGGTAATTTACATGGCCTTGACCTCAGCAGTAACGAAATAACAACTCTGCACAGGCGAGCTTTTAAAAACCTGAGGAGTCTGAGGTCTGTATGTTTTGTAATCTCACTTAGTTACATCTTACATGACAGAATACATTCGTTTATGACCATCTGCTAAGATACAAATTGGAAAGTGCATTGTTAGATTTGGTACAGTGGGACCTCATGGTTAATTCTAGTACACCGAAAGGTATCTTAAAGATCTTTCATTGCTATTAAAAGGTTCAAGATTTTTATTTTTTCCACTATTACTGAATAGATTCAAAAACTCTTATGTGTATGAAAACAAAAATCCTACTTTAATTTGAAAGATTCTAAAGATCATTTCCTTTTAATTTTGTTTCATAGAAATTTATTTCTCAACCACAACTATAACTTAGCGACAACTCCGAGATTTGAGTTCACCACAGAGTACCTACAGCTGGTGGACTTCTCTAAATGTGCACTGAATGAAGTTCCTGGGCCCTTTCCTGCCTCCGTCACAGACCTGAGGCTTGGTTTTAACAACATCAAAGTGGTGAGTACAGGTTGGCACCAACCACACCAGGGTTGGACATTACAACATCAACCACACCAGGGTTGGACATTACAACATCAAAGTGGTGAGTACAGGTTGGCACCAACCCCACCTGCGTTTGACATTACAACATCAAAGTGGTGAGTACAGGTTGGCACCAATCACACCAGGGTTGGACATTACAATATCAAAGTGGTGAGTACAGGTTGGTACCACACCAGGGTTGGACATTACAACACCAACCACACCAGGGTTGGACATTACAACACCAACCACACCAGGGTTGGACATTACAATATCAAAGTGGTGAGTACAGGTTGGTACCAACCACACCAGGGTTGGACATGATATGAAAGTTGCTACAGCCAGGGTCGGCCACAGCAATATTAAAGTGGTTGTGGAAAGATGGTGTCAAACAGCCAACCACATAAATTTACATCAATCATGGCACACAAAAACTAAAGATGAAGTAGCAAAGTTGGGTTTATCAAATTACATGATACGGGCGAGATCAAGTATCAGAAAGATACAGATAATGAAGCAAATAGCACAAACATATCTTGACAAAACACATTCGCAAAGATCCAGCATTGCCTGAATGTCAGTTTACTTTTTGCACAGGTTAATGACACGGACCTGAGCAACATCACCAACTTGCAAATTCTGACCATGAACAACAACAAGTTACAAATAGTTGATGATGGTATCATGTCCCACTTGACTGAGTTGACAGATGTGAGTATACCAGCATAACAAAACTCACCCAAGGTATCACAATACCTAGACCTTAGAGCAAACTGCCTTATTGCCAACAAGCAAGCAATCACCTGTCACTACTGAAAACATTTAGCTTGTTATAATTTACCTCCTTATGTATCAACAGATATGGCTCAGACAGAACGAGCTGACGTACATCCCACGAAGACTTCCAGACGGTGTCAAACGATTACATTTAGACTCTAACCTAATCCAGACCATCGAGCTTGACCTCTTCACCAACCGCTCGCGCCTGGAGTTCTTCAACGTTCAGGAAAACCTGATCAACAGCATCACGCCCAACACGTTCAGAGGCCTGCAATTCCTCAACACTCTCAACTTTGAGCTCAACAGAATCGAAGTTCTGGAGAGCAACACGTTCAGCCACCTTGGCAGCTTAAGTAGACTGTTGCTGGGCAGCAACCCCATCAGGAAAATTGAAGCGGGGGCCTTTGAGAACCTGGCTAACCTGACAGAACTGTCTTTGTCCTATATTTCCTCGGAACAATTTGAAATCATGGGCAGATTTCTGCCGGAAATGTTGCGCCTGCAGAAGCTTGACCTCAGAGCCAGCCCTGGGTTAGCCGCTGCCTTCATGACCATGCTGGACAACTCCGCACTCAGCAACATACCCCTTCAGTTGCTGACCAGCATTGACCTCAGCTATAATGACCTGGAGTGGGTGAGTCCACAAATTCGAGCCATCTTCCCACATCTCAACTTCATGAGCCTTGACGGTAATGCTCTGAGGTGCACACGGAGACTGAAATGGCTGAAGGACTGGATGGCTTCAACAAACACCATCACCTTCTACCAGGATGAGGAGCTGCTGTGTAATAAACCAACACGACTGCAGGGTCGGCCCATTTCATCTCTTGGAGATAACGAATGGGCCAGTGAGGACGAGCAGGACACAGAGGTTCTGAGTGACCCCTTCAGCAGTCAAAGCCAGGCAGACCAGGCTAAAGCACCAGAGCTGGTGCCTCTGGCAATGACTGATGACAACCCAGAAGACGGTAAGAAGGTTAGGAAAGAAAAACAAAGAAACAAGAAGGGAAAAGGCAGTAAATCATCATCCCAACAAGGTGAAAAAACCCCCAAAGAAACGGAAGCAAGCTCCAAGCCAATTAAAGATAACCCCAAAAAGTCTGAAACAAGCTCTCAAAAGACTGAAACAAGTTCCAAACAAAGTGAAACAAGCTCCAAAAAAACTGACAAGAAAGGTAAAAAGAATAAGCAAGGAAAGAAGAAACAATCAGACGCCAAGGAAGCACCAAAGAAAGGACAAAAAGACAGAAAACCTGCAGCCACTGTAGAGTGACCCAATGGTCCACTAGGCTTGAGTCAGACATGACCAGTCCCACACACCTATTCAAACATTGCATCTACTTCATGTATACAGCATATATACATCATGTTCTTTGTGATATGTAGAACTGCGTTAGATTAACAAGTTTATCAAAGATATCTAAATAAGTGTGAATAAAGAACTGTAATATATCTTAACATTTATGTTAAAGTTATTAAATTCAACATCAATTTTTTTTTATATTTTCATTTATAAACATGTATTAATAAGATGGACAACTAACAAGAAACTGGACAAAAACTACCACAGTTCATATGGTCAAAATGAAGAGAACTTGACTAATTTCCCAGGTTCTCTGGATTTACCAACTAAGAATGAAACTACTTCATATAAATATTATGTGAACACTTAAAAAATTTGACAAAATAATTATTGCTTCAGGTTAGTAAAGCAATAAATAAAATAAAATTGATTGTTTGTTGGAACTAATATCCTTCTGTCATCAAACTTTTAATTAGTCTGGATGTTACAGCTAGGTAAGTTCCTATTGTGCTTCTACACCATGTCATTTATGAAATACATTTTAAGGCAACTAGTTTGTCTTATTATTTTACATGTGTTAATTTTAAATCAAGAAAACTTCTTTTTAAAATTGGCCCAAAGTCTGTGAGCTTAGTCCATTTGAGACAGGAAACTATTATTTAAAATTAAATAGTACATCATTTTGAAAAAAGATTATATATTATTGTAATTTTAGCTTGAGATAGAAAAATAGAAGCATATACAAATAATTTATTAGCAAGAATTAAAATCCCTATTCTACACAATCACACATATATATATTTTCAGCCTTAATTTGAAATACCCAGTTTGACTTTATCCATGGGGGGAGGGGGGGGGGCTCATCGCATAAAAAAAAATTATTTACCTTTTTCTGAACAAGGTTATGTCTTTCTTCCATTTCTTTCATCTCAACTTTAGCCTTGCTACTTAGTTCTTTCACCTAGTGATCAAATCAATGACCATGTTATGATGTTACTCTTTAGTTTGATGAAAGATGATGGCAACTGACTTAAAAGTAATGATAGCAAAAACAAAGCAAAAGCGATGAACCCAATAGACTTCCATGGACACAAGACACCTGTAGAATATCTCTAGAACTAAACTGTCAAGAATACCCTAACTATCAACTCAACTGGAAAGAATCAATTTCCTGAATGCTATAAAAATCAACAACTAAAGGACAGATACAAAAACATACCTGACCAGCAATATCCTTCATATAAGTTGTTTCTAAATCTTGAAACAGGTCATGGCCTTGGTGAAAAAATGCATTTTGTGCGTGCATGAAAGACAACATCTGAAACAAAAAAGCATGGATAGAAATTATATCTTAAAAATGGCAAACGCAGGGAGGTGTAGAGGGGGCCATAACCCTCTCTCAATGGACTCCCACCCCCTATGGAAAAATACAACTTAGAACTAACCCACTACAAAATCCTGACTAAGTTATATCTTGATCATATGTGCTCAAGACATATTTTAAAAGCAAAATAGTTGTACTTTAAAGACATTTGCATTAAAAAGAAGATAAATATTCCACTATTTACTACAGAGAAATACAGGTCTCATATAGTACTGTTCATCAGAAATGTAGCATATATCAACATCATATTTATTCATTCATGTTAGTTCTCATCCACCCACGGTTAACAAAAAAAAAACCCATCATAATCAAAATTATGTCATGACAATAATGGTTTTAAAGAGAATATGATGAGCATTTACAAGAGGTAAAGAAACAACTTACTGTATCAAGAATATCAAATCTTTTTTTGGAGTTGAGTACATTCACCTGTGAAAGATATAAACAAACCAATACAGCTACTAGTTAAATTGATTTACTCTTGCATTATTGGGTAACTAAACTAGATTACAGAGAGAGCTCTAAAATATTGATATGACTCATTAATAAAATGGGACTTACTACTGTCTAGCTATTTTAAGGATCATGCATGCAACGTTTAAAAGTAGCAAATTTAAAAAAAAAATGTTTTTCAAAAAGGTACGAAATAGGAATAAAAAGAAACAAAAAGACAAGAAGTACATTGTTAAAAGAAGAAAGATTGTTCATAACTCTCAAACAGCAAACAGTTCTAGTCAATTTACACCACTAGCTCATTTTGATTAAATCTGTAACATGTTAATTTAAGTGGTAAAAAATGTATAAGAAACTGACAACAGCCTCTAAGATCATAGTTTTATTGCTTTACTCTAAGAAAATGTATTTGAAAAACAACCGTGTTTAACTATAATTAGAAATAATTACATTTCCTTAATATCCCATACTCCCCCTTCATATTTCTCCCCACCCCCGATCCATCTAAAAATTAGTTAAATTATGGGTGGATCCTGTTTCTTAAGCTGCACCCAACTAAAGGAGCCACATTAACTCTGTAAAACAACCAGTAGATCACAGACACAAATTTACAATGCTATGATGTTGGGAAGGTTACGTAGACAATAGTGACAAAGATTTCAATGATTGTAGGGTACACAAAATTAGGGTACAAAGGAAAAGAGATTAGTAAATTAAAATTTTATTTTAAATAATTCTGGAAAGCAAAAATTTAATCTGTAAATTTTATTTACAATGACCATGAAATTCAACTAATACAATGCGAGTTTATTAAAATGACATATAACATATTGCATAAAAAATAAATACCTGAAAGACATAGTCTAAAGACGTATGAGCAAAGCATGACCTCATGGCCGTTAAAGTATTATGCGCCTCTTCACATTCCTGTGGCTTGGACTTGGCTGCTTGAGAGTTGCGGATATAGGCTGCGTCCATATCATCACTAATCTTTTCAAACAGCTTTTTTGTTTCTTTCACCTTCTTGATGTCACTGAAATGGACAGTTTTTGTTACTGAGACAGGTGGAGTAGAATTGCATGACTAAATATTTTATTACAATTTAAACTCATCACAATAAAATCGAAAAATTTTGACTAATTTAAAAAAAAAAATTGATTATATTTTCTTCATTATTGAGTGCACAATTGGATGGAATCAAACAGGTTGTTGTTTTCTTCCAATAGAATTAGGTATTGCTTGAACACATGTGCTGTGGCATAAAGGCCTTTTGACTCCCACTACAGAAGCATTTGTTTGATTTTGGAGTTATCTCTCCTGATGTTCCCAGCTAAAGAGTCATATTTAAATGGACACAAGCGAGAAAAGTCTCAAAGGTATTTGAGAGGTGCATAAATTAATTTAAAAATCTTGCACGGCGTAGTTACAATTAATATGGTTATAAAATCCTGTCTGTCTGGTTTTTTTCGGACTTTACTAAAAATTGGACGTATTTGATGTTTTTAAGATTTTCGGTAACTAAATAAAAATTTAAAAAAAAAGCAAAAACAATTTGGTTTTCACGTGTAATGGCGACATAAACAATGGCATCCTGCTATTGGATAGGCCGACATAAATTTTATTGTACACATTGTAAGCTAAAAATAGAAAACTAGGTCATGGAGTTTTAAATTTGCATTGTTATTTAAAATTTTGATCTGCAAAGTTTTGTAAACAAATAGTTATCGATCACTAAGTTACTGTACAGCCAATCAATATTTGTCTTACGAAAGTGAAACATCCGGTTATAACTTAGGCTTGATGAAAATAAATAGAAATGTAGCCTTAAACTCAACAAATTATTTTCAAGTTCTCTGGATTTGCAACTTTTATAGCATTTATTCTAAAAATATAAAATTTCTAAATTAATTTTAGGCTTAAGTTTTTATTTTTTATTTTTTTTTACGGTCTAAATCTAAAAAGCACGTTTTTATTCCATGTCAACAACACTATGGAAGGAATCTCGTCAACTCGCTTGTCTCCATTAGGGCCATGAACATGATGTATTACAATACAGTAAATTATGGGAGCGCATGGTGGAATAGTAAAGCTTTTGACTGCTAACCCAACAGTCTCGAGTCTGGATCCTGGGCTTGAGTCTATAGGATATCCATGAGTCAACTCAGCTCTGATAGGTACCTGACACTTGTTAGGGAAACTAAATTGGCTGGGCATAGTGCAGACCACACTATCCCCCAGTACACCCAGGTTTTTGACACAGATAACCTCAACTAAATCAGCCATGCGGGTCTCTTGCATGAACGGGATAAGATGATAATATAGTTAAATTCATGTTCAAAAACAAAACACTACTAACTATGGTTTGCTAAGCCTGGGTATTAATATTTGAAAAACTTACATTCTAATGAAGTTATTGAGATTTTTGCTTATAGATCTGTGTGCTTGGTCCATTAAAATCTATGAAATTATTCAAGTAAAAGTTTATTAAACATTGGTTCAACATATACATTAAAAAAGCATAATTTAAACTTGTATAAACATTTGTGAATCATTATTTTAAAAACTTACATTAAAATATTTGAGCATTTCATCCATTGCATGTGAGAATCGACTGAGGCTTGTCTGTAATGAAACAACAACTAACATTGTAACACACTATATGATCACTTCCATTAATAGACATTCACCAAGATGTAATATAACATTAAATAAACAGAATGCTGAAGACCCAAAATAGATCAATACATACTACTAATAATGTATCGTTTTTTTTATAAAAATGCAAGTCAAACTAAAAAAAAAAATACATATATAAAACAAGGACAGGTTAATGGTTAGTAAAGGGTAGGGGAGGGGAAAGAGAGAGAGAGAGAGAGAGAAAAAAAAACCATAATGACAAAATAATAATTTTAAGACAAAAGACTGATGGTTTTTCGTTAAAAAAACCACCAATCTATTGTCTTAAAATTATTATGGTTTTTTTTTTTAAAAAATCATTAGTCTTTGGTCTTTAAAAAAAATTTTTTTAAAGAAAAAAAAGTGATGCTGTTTAGTTAAGTACTACATTTTTTTTCACCCAGCATTTTAAAAACAAATTCCTGTATCAAAACTGTAATTATTTCATTAAAACTTTAATCGACATAATTGAACAAAACAAGTGTTAATGTTCTACAATAAATAGATTATTGAAAACACTTTAAATAACACTTATTATAAAAAAAAAGTTCCATTTAGAAATTCTCAGATATTTTAGACACACCAAAACAAAAATAAAAAAGACCAAAATGTACAACAAATATCAATCACATAACATTGCTTTTATTGTGCACTTTATATTAAGTAGTAAGACAAAAAAAAATTGTTTACTGTCAACATTTAAAGCTTATCTACATAGCCTATGCAACATCAAGCCATGAAAAAATTTGACCAACATTTAAATATTATGCCTATTAATTGTATGGTTGTACAACTGTTTTAGTCAGAAACTTTAAGGAAAGTTGAACATGTCAATGCTAAGTTTAACAAGAACAGTAATTTTATTAAAGAAGCCTAAATATTTAACTCTAAACCTTACAAACATAAGCTAAATCAATTGATTTTTTTTAGTTGAAACTTTTCTCACACACACCTCTAAAAACATATCTATTTTAATATAAATCTAACCAGTCTGCTATAATGAATTCACTAGTGCTATAGTTATCTTACTATAAGAACAGCTAGAGTTCTTATTTTATACCTAGCAGTAGAGGGCTGGGTGAGGCAAACATTGGGAGGATATACTGAAACTGTGGTGTGACATAATTGAAACTAGAAGCTACACATGTGGTAACAAAACCACATTTATCCATCGTTAATTTTATGGAAAGGATACACATTGCTAACTAAGATGTTGTTTGACATTAATAAATTTTTGTTGAAATTATTATGTATGGTTCATCTAACCCCATTTTAAGTTTTGCTGCAGAAATGTAAGTGGGATCAAAGGACGATAATGAAATAGAGTAATTAAAATAAAATTGTTCAGCCTCCAATAATTAAAATAGTTGCTATACAGACCAATGGGTAACTGACAAAAATGAAAAAAAAAACAACCTCCAATACAATTTTATTAAAATGTTTAGTATAATAAAAGATATTATAAATGTCCCAACTTTAATTTTTTAAACAAATGAATAGAAGGGAAAGTCCAATAATTGTAATATTTTTAATAGAAGAAGACTTTCGATACATCCCTCATATAAGAGAAAGTCCACACAACAATACAGTTTATTACAAGCTTGTAATTACAAGTTTTTTTATTAGATTGCAATCTTCTAGTGCCTGTATCTGGGTGGGTAAGGTTGTAGAATCTTGCAGCTAGATTCCGACCTATTTATTTAAATCTTGTACATTTCTGGTACTAATGCAAGAACAACTAGTTTCCAACCAAATGTATTTAAAGATAACTTAATCTAACAGTAGCAGGGGAGATTATTTATTAACTAGGAATAAATAATCACTAAAATTAGATGTGCTGGTTCTCAACTAATGTTTACATATCCTCTTTTTACATGAGACATAGCTAGGGGGCATATAATAGAACAACTCATGTAGAGTAAGTGAACATTAGCAACCTTAATTAAATAAGATATACACAATTTTTTTTAGTCAAGAGGGGTACTAACTTACTTTTGATATCTTAACAATTTCTATTTACTAAAAAGTAGAAAATAAAACAAGTAGTAGGCTATAAAAAAACCTTCACATTAACTAGCTTTTAAATACACTAAAATAGTGCATTTTAAAGTTTGTTATTAAAAAGGTTTAGTACTAGTTTTAAGTTATGATTACTTCATGGGCAGGTAGTACTGGTATGGAGGGCAAGTGAGGGAGTTTAGTACCAGTGATTGCTAAGATAATAACAACAGTCTCTAAGATAACAAGCAGTAAGGCTCCTCTTACTAATTGCTTAAATGAGGATGAAGGTAATTACTTTGCATAAACAGAAGTGTATATTGATTTTTTAATCAGGCTCGTTGTGAAAGACAATTAACCATCCATTACTGTCTTGTTTGATAATCTAATTAAGCATTATTCATTATAATTAGTTGTCTATTTCACACGTATTTTGAAACCATTTTGTTTCATGCATGTTCAATCAATACAAAATCTGTTTTCTTTTAAACTCACATAGTCAAAACACATGCTTGTTAAAAATGTAATCAGGCATGAGTTCAAAGTTCACATGCTCATTAAAATCAGTTTCTAATAAGAAAGAATGGATATAACCGGAACACAACAACTCAACAACAAAAAAAAAAACACCTGCAACATTTACAAGAACATGTTTATAAAATGCAATTGTTGCATTGAGTTGTTGTAGTGGAAACTAAGTTTTTCTTGGGATTGTTGAAATAGTTTAGTAAAAAAAAAATCAACCCATACATGTTAATTTACTAGAACCCTATAGCCTATGCATAGAGGGTTTAGCTTTGTGGGTATTTCATACATTTTAAAACTACTGGCTATGTTAAAAAAAACTATGTTACTACCAGAGCCAATCCCCTCAATTATTTATGTTACAGGGAGAGAATCAGAACAGGCAGCTGTTTATTGTTAAAGTTAAGCACTGTTGTGGTTGTGAGGGGGGGGGAGGAGAGAAGGGGGAGGTGAAGAAACAATGTGATGGGCGTGTCCTCATTGTTGCCATAATGCAGAGAATGCCATTCTAAAAATAACTATGACTCAGCAAGATCCACACACTAAAATTGAAAGGAAAAATTGGGGTTTGAAAAGATGCATTGTAAAAAATGAATGTTTTTTTTTCAAGCAAAAATGTTCTAATACTCACAGATACTTTAGCATTGTCCTGTTGTGATTGTTCAACACAAAATCAATAATAAAAAAAAAAAGGTACTTTAAGTACAACTAAACTTTTCATCTAAGCATTCAGTTTTCTCTTTTATTCCTGTAATAGCCTGTATCACTCTGACACTGTTTATAAGACCTTTACTAGCAACTCATGATTATTATATTACAGCGGGAAAAAAATTTCATTTTTAGTAATAGATTTTTAAACTCATACAAGGTTTAGGTTGCTTAAAAGATTATTACAATATGTATCTATATTGTTGTCAATTAAATTATACTATAAAGAACTGTGATAAAAGATGTGTCATAATGATAGTATTAAAAAAATGTAAATTAATGACTGCACTGGGAAGCATTTATTTAATTTAAAAAAGGAAATAAAAAAAACCTTAACACTAAAGCAAGGTGGTCACATGACATATAGTCATGTGATAACATTTTCTCATTAATAAATTCATGTAAGCAGGGGTTAAACAATCAAAGCATGTAAATATTGATACTTGTAAAAAGCAGATACATATCAGTAGGTTACACATTATTACTGAGTTGGCAGTACTTATATACTCAAGTGATGTGGTTTTACTGTGAAATATGCATGCATCATAGTTAGAGACTAACATTTTTTGTTAACTATTGTATTACCCATGTCTTTATAACTCAGATTGTACGGGGAAACTCAAGTTTATCATGTCTTGTCAACAACCTTACAGTGTGTATGATTTTTAAAGACTCTACGATATTTAAATTCACCAAACTAGGATCTAAAGCCTTAAAGAAGAGTAGGGTCTAGAATAATTTAGCTTCCCTCTTTTTATGTGAAATGCTGTGTACCCCCCCCCCCCCCTTCCCACGCCAACATAGCATAACTTTGTAAAGAAAAGAGTTGTTAGAAGTTAAGCTTGGATGAAGATTTTAAGAATGTAAACAACTTACAGAAACAAGAGAGTCATCGTTAAAGTAATTGGCCAGGTCTCTTACACCAACCACGAAACCACTGTAACAAATTCCAATTGTTAATTAATAAACAATAATTATCATCCAAATACATCTTCTGATGCACTCAAATTTTCAAATTGGGGTTATATACACAATACAAAGTTGTTATTTTAACACAATCCGTCCCATGAGCCGGAGATTCCGGCTCGCGCCAGCTTCACCGTAGGCCCGCGAGCCTGAGTCTCCGGCTTGGCAACCCTAGTGTTTGTTTCATGCGAAAATTCAGTCCAATATTTAAACTAACTTATTCAAATCCATGTTTTTAAATACACGACATCCGGATCTTTCTTTCGGTTCAAAAATTTTGCACTGGGAGTGTTTCACGTGTGTTTTATTCAAGTTTAAAGTTCGCGTTTACGTTTTAAAATTCATTATGGAATCAGGTCCCTCAGGCCAACGCCCACTCAAGCGATTTTGTGCTGAAAAAGCACGCGTTATGCTTGATGAGTGGATGAATAATTTAGATTCAGATGAAGAAACATCGGTTTTATCATCTGATGAAGATAATAATTATTCATCAAGCAGTGAGAGTGATAGATCTGGTAGTAGTGGTGATACTGATAGTGATTGTGATAACAACCAAAGTGGGTGTGGCAAACCTTATGCAGGGAAGGGTAAGGGACCCATGGCTAAAAAAAGGAAAGCTGGTACTAATACTGCTAGTACTAATACTTTTGTAACAGGACAGGATGAGCCTGTAACTGTCAGTGGTACTGCTACTACCACTAGTAGTACTAATTTTATTTGGGCAGAAGTACATGAAGGTACAACGCAAAACAACTTTCGTTTTGTTCGCCACGAATCCCATGGCGTAAACTCGGATAAAATAACACCCGAGTCAACGGAGCTAGATTGCCTGCTCACTTTATTGAATGACCAGATTATTGAGCTATTATTAGCTAATATCAATGAGTATGCTAGGGGAAAATTAGTGTTTCCTCAGCTCAGACATTCAGTGTACTACAAATTTCAACCAGTAACGAGACCAGAGTTGTTGAAATTTTTTGCTATTTTGATAGCTATGGGCCTCAACCCTAGGCCTTCAATAAAAAGCTACTGGTCTGTAAAAGAAGCCCACCTTTTTACACATTGGTATGGACAAACCATGGCCAGAAACAGATTTCAGGCCCTTTACCACACATTTTTACATGCGGCTGGTGACAAGGCAGAGGCCTTTCTCAATACATTGATGGCATCATTCCAAGATGCATTTTACCCCGGTCTTAATTTATCTGTCGATGAAATGGTCATTGGGTATAAGGGAAGGTGGAAGAACAAACAGTTCAATGCCACAAAGCCTTCTAAATATCATATAAAAACATTTGGCTTGTGCGACAGTAAGACGGGGTATGTCGTAAATTTATTTACGTACTACGGTTCTGAGACTACTTATCATCCAGACCTAGACAAAAATTGCACCATGGCTGAAAAGGTTTTTCAAAAATTGTTGACACCACTAACAAAAGGCCACCATATTTTTGCAGATAGGTTTTACACCTCTGTACCTCTGCTTGAGTTTCTCAGCCGTCAGAGTCATTATTATACTGGCACGGTCGACATAAGACGGAAAAATTTCCCTCCTGCACTCAAGTCTCTTGTCTTGAGCCATATGGTAGGAGAGAGGGTGGTACATGCATGAAGAAAAGTACCTTACAGTGGCATTTAGGGATAAAAAGTCTAAAAGGTTTGTGTCAGTTGTGACCAGTCAAGGAAGTGTTAGCAAAACACTAATCAAAACCAAACGTTGTGACGTCGAAAAACCAACAGCCATAAATTTATATAATCAAAATATGAATGGTTGTGATAGAGCAGATCAGCTAGTTGGCTACTATGGCTGCCACAAAAGAAAAAGCCACAAGTGGTGGAAAAAAATATTCCACTGGCTGTTGGAAATCTGCCATGTCAACGCTGCGATTTTATTTCGTGAGTCTCACCCCGAGCAAGCGAAGATCAGTCTAGCTCAGTTCAAGTCCAACTTGATTGTTCAACTTATAGCTGAAGCTGGTAGATCACTTGTTGAGAAACCTGTGGATATTGCCCTAGCCCAGCAACCACAGCCAAGTGTGAATTTGGTTACTGACAATCCAACCATTCGGCTAGCCGCTAAAATACATATCCCTATGTCGGCTAAAAAAGACCGTAATTGTCAGGTCTGTAGTAAACCAGGTGCTCGCAAAAGAACCAGCAATGTATGTGCAGATTGTCCTGGTCAACCATTTTTATGTAAGGAGCCCTGCTTTAGAATTTGGCATACTAAGAGTAACTATAAATCTTAGTATGCTAGTTGTAAAAAAAGATGTCCTGTTTTCAGCTTTTCAATCTTTTTAGTTTTTTGTGCATAACTTTTTTATTGTACAAGTGTTTTCTTTCATATTTGGATATGTTGTGTATATATGGATAACCAACAAAATGTGTAAGTTTCATAAAGTTTGGGTAAGTGGTTGGTGACTTGTGATTATGTAAGTAGGAAATATTTTTTTATTTTTTATGTGTTGTTACACTAACACCTCATTTTAACATGTAAAAAAACTACTTTCTTTAACATAACCCTCAATTATCTTCATTTATTACTATAGAAAATTCATTTCTGTTTATTTTGATGTATAATACATAATTCTGGTTAGAAAAACAGAGGAGCTATAATTATTTAAGTAGGTGAGGGCTGTGTAAAAAAAATTGGGTCACGAACCAATAAGGTCAGGAGGTGGAAAACCCCCTGGTACAGAATGAGTTAACATGAAGGCTCACTCTAACTTTATTTATAATAAATAAATTTTATTTGAAGAAAATTATTTCTAATTACAAAAATTACAGTGTATATAAAACAAGAAAATAAGCAAATACCTGCTAGCATTACTGAAGGCCTTGCCGGCATCAATCATTAAAGTACATTGTTTCACTAGCTGTGGAAACAAAATAAAATAACTTCTAACTAAAACTTTGCATTTCTTTTTTTAATTTACTTAAGGCACAACGAAGTAAGTGACATTAATGTTTAGGATTATTTAGTCATCAATTAAGCAAGGGTTAGGTGGGCTTTGTAGAAATCATTACAAGAAAGCTTACCCCAGTTAAGTCAAAGTGACATATATACTAAAATTAAACTCCGGATAATGTAAAATTAGTACTGTGTCTCTAACATGAAAGCATTCATGTTTAGTGGAGAACTTTAAATGTTTAATACATTTTTCTTTTAAATAAGTGGTTTGATCAAACTCCAAGGGTTCAGTGAGTCAGTCTCAGGAGTTCTTATGATTCATGATCGGATTTTGTTAATGCAGACAATAGAACTATTAATAAGGGTTCGGCAAATACGAACATAAAACTGTTGGGGTTTAGTGCCTCCAAAAACGTTAAGACCACTGATTTAAATAAAATATAATAGAATTTTCAATTATTTAAAATGTTTTAGCTCATATCAAAATCTCATTTTTAAACACTTACCCTATCAAGTCTTATTTCCAGGGCTTCAATATCATCTTCTGCTTCTTCGAGTGATGCCCTAAAGAATAAATGTAAAATATTAATTACCTCTTAGTGACATTAATGACTAGAACTAAACTTTAGTATCTTATAAACATTTTGACTAGCCATTCTTTGTTGATAATTTGAACTGTCTTTCTATGAATTCAATTGATACACATTTGAAAACTTACCACCTTAATTACTTAATTAATAAATAACTATTTACCTTAAAAAACATTTTATTAAGTATTATTGTTTGGAAATTGTTTCTAACAGACTGAGCATAAAAGTATATTCAAATATTTGTATGCTTCTTTTCCTTCCATTTAGCCCTTTATTTACGGAATTAGGTTCTGAATGAAATTTCTTCTTTAACACTGTGTTATCATATTGCTTTAGGCACACTTAAAGCAAATGTCGAATGAAATGTCGTTTCATAAATTTTTAAGGGCCCAAACATATATTGGTACTTATAAGTACCGTCAGGAATGTAGGACATTTTTTGTCAAAAAATGAAAAATTTACAAAACAGGAACAAACTATACAATGTATTAACTAATAACATGGCAATCATTATCACAATCATTTTTTTTTTAAATTTTCACACACAAACATAGCACAAAATTATATTCTGAGTACGCTTTTTACTGGATTTTCTATCGGAACACATCTTAGATCTCAAAAACAGCAAAAGGTGCTGACATATCATGCTCCCTCATTCTTCCTTGATACATTCTTGTCTGTCACTTTCTGGTGTGACAACATTTGCCAGACTAAACCTGCTTTTTGAACCCAAATTTTCCCCTTGATTGAACAGTCGAGGAAGAAATTGTAGAGTTTTTTTAAGCAAGGAAAGCCCTGTGTGAAACTAGCAAGACTTTAATTCTTCAAATGAGATTTTTATAGTATTATTAACCCAACCTATTGGGCAATACCTGATCCAAACAGCAACAGCTGTAAATAAGAAAAACAAGTTAATAAAAAGTCTAGTGACAATTTAAGCGCAATTTCCTTAATTAATTTTTTGTGACCGAACGAAAGGATATTTTTGAAAACTTTCTGCAGCAATATTGTTTTTAATTATGGCAGGAATCGATTGGTAAATGTTTCAAGTCCCTAATTGGTCTGGTTGCCGAGATATGGGCCAAAAACTGCATTTTTTTCGAGATTTTTTGGCTTTTCTGGGAAATCCAGGAAGGAATTCCGGGAATTTTTTTGGTCCACAATCATCCTCGGAACTTGCTTAACATATTTGCTTTTGGAACTAGTCCTCGATATTGCTTCGTTGAGGAGGAGATACGACTTAAAGCTGCGGACACACTGCTGACACACATCCATCCATCCAGAAATAACGAATTAATAATCGCAATTGTCCGTATGGAAATTGCGCTAAAAAAAAAAAACAACATCACATTTCAGCCTACCAACCCCCACAAATTTACAATATATTTTTTAAAAAAGCTATTTCTGTCTAAAGTGTTTATTGAGCTTGGTCAACATTGAGTGCATTTATCAATCTGTACGCCAGTTACGAGAAAAATCTTTTTAGGTTCTTATCTACGACAAATGAAAACACTGCTCATTTAGCTAAATCTCATGACAATATGAATGCTAGTCTGTAAATAAACACATTATCTGACATTCTATTTGCTAAATCAGTCTTAAAGTAAGAAACACTGTTTTTAATGTTCTTTTTTCTCTTTAAAAACAGCCAGCTCTATTTTGAGCATGATGGCTGACAATCCAAGTGCTGCTATAACTGTAATAATATAGGTAACTACTAACATATTAAGTATGATATTTTTTTACATTCATTTAAATTATTTGCCAAAATTTGCTTTGTTTCTCACTGTAATAATTGGTAAAATTATATTTTTTATAGAAGACAGATTACTGATTCATATATATTTTGGTACTAAGCAATTTTATAATCATTTAGTCCTTCGACTTTGCATAATTTAAATAACACATAGTAGGCTAATTCAAGTAAATGTAAAAACTAATTGTGATAAACACAGCAAATCATAAAAAACATCAAGCTTCTGTAAGTGATATGGATTTACTAGTGACTGGTATGGGAATTTAGACGGAACTTTTTCTCAGTTTTCGTGGTCATGAAATGAGTTACTCAGACTTTTTAAAATGAATTATTTATTATTTCAGTCCCTAAGTTTAAGTTTAAGTTGGTATGAGGAATAATTTCATGCCAGAAAAGCATTTCAAAATTTGCTTTGGAGAATGAAGGCTAAATTTAAATGTTGGTTTAAATTTAAAGATAGTGATAGGCCTAGTAGAACTTTAAAAAATATAAGGAAGAAGAGTACAAAAATGAATAAAATATTGTTGCATTATTAGTTTTATCAGTCTATGAAAAAATAAATCAAATAGGGCCTATTGCAAGTCACTTTTTTATAAGACCAGCCAAGAAAATGACGACCTAATTGTTTTTCTTAAAAACCAAGCGACCACTATTTGATGATAACTAGCAAGGAACTTTTGTGCATAGCCAATTAAAAAGTCAAACCCAAATTTGTGGCATGCTGTGGCTTCAAACACAAGGGTGATATAATATGGTTGTAGTGGAAAGGTGTGTCGTGCCGTGC
This sequence comes from Physella acuta, assembly GCF_028476545.2. Taxonomy (NCBI): domain Eukaryota; kingdom Metazoa; phylum Mollusca; class Gastropoda; family Physidae; genus Physella; species Physella acuta. The sequence continues at coordinate 161,700 of NW_026731831.1, forward strand.
CACGGCTGTGTGTGAAAATAATTTTAAATTGAGCAATTTAGTCTAAAACAAGCTAAAATCCTCAAAATTAGTGACTAATGGATTTAAAAAAGAATGTCTATTATTCAGTGGTAAGAATATCTATGCCCAAGTTGTATATAGGACAGGCCCTACTTTGCAATAGAATAGGTTACATTAGGGAGTAGCTACGACTTAGGGCCTACTTTTCAGTTAATTTAATAATTTATTTAAACCTAGATCTAGGCCTAAATTTTAAATTTTATGCAAAACTGAAAAACCACAGGGAAAAGTGTGCAGCAGTGGCATAGAATGGGTGTGGGGAAATTGCGAGATGCGAAAAGCGAAATGGCGAGGCAGGAAAATGCGAGAAGGGCGCGAAAACGGTCAGTCACGTGACTTTTTGTCTCGCAAAATTTACCGCACCCGATTTTTAGTGGTATTTGGTCCAGACTTCAAAGACGTTTCGTTTACATTGTTAAAACTTCAGATTTTTCCGTCGCTAGACATACTGATGATTTGTCAACTACCCCCATCATTTGTGTCGACTTAGAATACCATCTTGTTCGAAACCGATGGAAATATCGCCGCCGATAGATCAACTTCTTTCTTTTGTGTCGAACGCCGAGGCCGCGGATTTACCGTCTTTGAAGATCACAGAGCCTGAATCCGCTGCCGCCGCAAACATATTTTGTTTTGTTGCATTGAAATGTGTTATAAGGAGGAGGGGGGGGGGGGGGGGGGGGGGGTTTAGATATTGTGACGTCACACTATAAAAAAGCAATGTTAGAAAAAGAATTTTAGACGATATTTCGCATTTTAGAAAACTGTTTTAATAAATTGTAATAGGAATTGATTAAAATAATCTATTTGGACAGAAATTAGACAAGATTTTGGGAAAATATCGATGTTTTAAAAAAAAATTCAACTGCAAGTTTGAAGGGGGTTGTAGGCTGAGGTGTGACGTCATTTTAGTGGGGGGAGGAGCTTTGGATTTTTGTGAAATTGTGTAACGGATGGGAAGGGGGGGGGGGGGGAATCGTCAAAAAAGCTTCGATAGCGGACTTTATTCAGATCATTGGCGTAGCGAGGTCGGATATCACCCTCTGCAGCACTTAATGGTGTTTCCCCCCCACCCCCAGAGGTGTAGCGACCCTTCCCGGGGACAAATTTTCGATTTTTGCACCCCCCTCTCAAACTTTCGATTTGCACCCGCCCCACTCTAACTTTCAATTTGCATCCCCCCCCCCCCCTTGAACTGGGTTGGATGTACTATGTGTGAAAGATGGTGTCACGAGGTGTGTTTGAGTAGTGCTAGGACTGTTTCAAAAGATTTTGTTTGTAAATTTTGTTTGTAATTAAAATTACTCAATAAAAAAAATAAATTGCACTTTTTAGAATTGTTTATATACTTTTACACTTTTAGCAAGTACAAAAATCCATAAATACATGTTTTAGAATATCTCTCCTGCTGACAAGATTAAACCAATTCACAATGACACAGCTCACGTTTGTATAAACATGAGCGGGCTAGATTTTTAAAATTAATGCTGACTGAGACGGGATTTTCCTCTCGCTAATGAGAGCAGGCGATGGCAGTAGCACAGCAACGATGTTTTCGGATTTTTAAATAGATAGATCTCTAGATATAGTTCCATCAATCTTCTTAGTATCTATCTATCTATATAATAAAATCTAGATAAAAAATAACAACATACAACACTCATGTTAAAGGGTATGGCTAAATGCTTTGTTTATTTTAAAACAAACAAAATATAATTTAAATAAATAAAGATAAAAAAAGCATGAAAAAAACTTTTTTTTCGCAAAAAGTGTCTCGCTATTTACTAGTTTTTCTCACTAAATCTAGAATTTACGCAATTATCAATTTAAACATGACCACTGAATAATAGACATCCATATTTAATCCATTAGGCACTAACTTTGGAGTTTTTAGTTAGTTTTGAACTAAATTAGTTAATTTAATATTTATTGTCAATCACTACCATGTCCAACACATCTCTCCATGACAACTCTTCTTAAGCGTGAAGCTAAAGAAAACCACAAATCAGGTTAGACTCCATGCACAAGAGTTCCTCACTAGTGATCACCAAATAGCGGTCACGTGGTTTTTAAAAAATAAAAATAAATTGGTTGTGATACGGACGCCGGTCTTATAAAAAAACAGCTCACAATATTTGATTTCTTTTTTCATAGACTGATAAAACTAATAATGCTTTACGTTCTCGCTCATTTCTGTACCTACACTGTTGATATTTTTTAAATTCTATTAATTTTAATGAAACCAACTTTTGAATTTAGCCTCCGTTCTCCAAACCAAATTTTAAAATGCTTTTCTGGCATATCTAACCCTGCCACTTATGGTTTGTTGTTATGACACGGAAATCCCACCATTTTGCGCGTGGTAAACATTTTTAAATGTAATTAGTTGAAGGTCTCTGGAATTTGGCCGAAAAATCACCGGAAATCAGACGTCCGGTCCGGGCGCCATATTGTTGTTAGCAACCGACCACGCATCCAAGTTAGAGAGAAATACTACTATTTACCCATAATTCGGCAGGTATGTCTCGCATTATCTTCTCGCATTTTCCCGCCTCGCCATTTCGCTTTTCGCAATCTCCCAACACCCGCATAGAATAGATTCTACGGTAATCTATCGTTTTGGGTACGTAAAATCGCCCGCGGCTATTAATGTACGTAAACGTTACCTCATTGTCAAGGCTGTAATAGAAGTATATTGTGATATGTTTGTGTAAAATATTATAGATAAATGAATAATAAACCTAAATCAATGGCTAAATATATTAATATAGGCCAGAAATTAACTTTAAACAGCAGTGTCTGCAAGCAAGATTTGCTATATAAACAGCAGCCATTTGTAAAATAGAGTGGCTTCCCCCTGAATCTGGCGCTAAAAGCTTATAAAAATAAAACTTAGACAAAATGGCTGCTATAGTAAATGAGCATGGTTGCATCTGTTGGAAACATCGCTGGTGTTCATTTATTACTGAAAAGTTTTAATTCAATTGTTTAAAAACAGGTACATAAATGAAACAAGGAAACATTTTTGTATTTTTCAAAACATAAATCCTCCTCAAAATGTGAAATAATTATTAAAATGTAAGGAGTCACCTGTTTTTCACATTACTAGTCGCGGGCGATTTTACGTACCCAAAACGATAGATTACCGATTCTACTTTTATTTGAACTTTTAATTAAATTGAACAGAGCTGCATCCCTTATTGCAAAAGTCGACCATTCCCCCCCCCCCCATTCATGTAACGATGTGTCACAGTGCACTTACTCAACTCACAAGTAAACACTGAGCAGATCTAAGATTAGATCTCTACTCTAGACTCGAGTCGCGTTGTCGAGGAGCCTACAAAAAAAAAATCTCACCTGAACTTTGGAGAATCTTTGAGACACTCTTTAAAATCCACAGCATATTTCATTTTGAATATGTATTCTATTTCTATCGATACTAACTTAAAATTAAATAAGTAAAAAATGCTAAGAACGTTAAACTCCTGATTATAGTAGACATAACTTATAACTGCATTAGTCACTATTCATTTATAATTAATATCCACCTACTTCCATGTTTACACTATTATTTCCGGAAAACAACGGAAATGTATAATATTAATTTTTTGTTGGGAAGAGCGTTTAGCACAGGGGAACTAACTTTTTCAACCTTTCGTAAATCAATCATTCAGAAAGGGGGGGGGGGGGAGAAGGGAAGGTTCGCTGTGGCACCGTAGTTGACTAATTCTTTTTCCTCTTCATAAATTATATGACATGACGTAAAACTTGCTTACTATAGAGAAATTGAGAAAACTATGCTAAACCTAGCTGTATTAATAAATGAACATCCTTGCTATCTAGTGTGTACAGATTACAGGTATCACACCAGGTGGGGGGGGGGGGGATGGAGATGACACCAACTGCAAAATTTACGGAGGAAGAAAATTATAAGGGCATATATAGAGAGAAGCCTGTATATATAACACTTCTAATTAATATTTGACAAAGAAAAAATTACAAATAGATTTTTTAAATATAAACATTATGAATAAACTACTATTTTATCAACATCATAGATATTTGAATAAACCACACAAAACTAATGATCAATGCTCAAATTTATTGACCTATAATTCTGCATTGTAAAATATACTGCATAGAAGTTTATTTTGCATACAAAGTTCCAAGCCTGAGAATACAATGTACATAAAAATACAAGGGACACTATGTAAATTCATACAGACTTTAATATCATTTCTATAAAATGGAGAACTGTTATCATACAAGAATAAATAAACATATAAAGGATTTAAGCAGATACACCATCAGAAAGCATAATAAATTATTGAGAGAAAAATGCCTTGAGATGAAGTTTGTTTATTTTTACATGCTACGTATTTCTGTTTAAATATACTTTTCCCATCAGATATTCTTTATTGTTAAAACAGCTATGCTAGACCATGTTTAGCAGTCACTAATCTACACAAATGAATTCAATTCGATAAATGCTAGTCTAAAAAATATTTATAAATATATGGATTTTATTTTTGAACAAAATCAAAAGACAATACTGTGATCAAAGGGTGTGAAACATAGAATTAAACAATTGAGCAAGAAAAAATATTATTGCTTACAGTAACTCCTCATAGCTATCATAAGGTTTTTATCTTGTAATCCAAAAAGCTGTAGATAATTTTCGTCCAACAAATATTGTTTTTAAAAAAATATAAACTTTTGACAAATGAAGCTGAGAAATGGTTGTATTAATAAGATAATATTTTGACTAACAAAGAATGAAAATGTATCAAAACTATCAATTTTAAGACAATGCACTCTGATATGATTATTATTTAACAGTTGTACCTTTTTTATAACTCTTGCATAACAAAAGTACAAATAAAACAAGAAAACCCTGATAACTTTTTAAACAGGAAAACTGTACTGATTGTGTTAATATATTAAACCATGAAATTTAAAAGGACCACTGAATTCGTATAATTGTTAAATATGCCACACAATAAAAGGGGTTGAAAAACACTGGCTTTAAAAAATAGCATGCAAAGCAGTTTCAAAATATGCACATAAGTTATACAGACATATTTGATTCTACACCAATTATTTTGCCAAACAAACACTTATTTTCATTGCATAGCAGCACATAAGACGTGAAAAAAAAATCAACAAAACTTAAATTGATGCAAATGTAAAATTTGATTTTGGAAAAATTTAAAAAAAAAACTGATAAATTATTTTTAAAAAGCATTCAATAAAAAAAAAAACACAATGACAATAAACTTTTGATTTTATTTCTGAAATATTTCTCCAGTTTTTTTTGCAAACCATAACTTAATTTATCAGTAAGATAACAGACTTATAATATATTTGGAAGCCATAACATATATAGTTTTGTCAACTCAACAATGTTCAGGCATGCAGAGGTACAACAATATTCTTAGTAGACATAAAATGCACATACAAATGCAAATTTAAAACATACACTATGAAAAACAGCTTAATTAATTGTCAGAGGTAAGTATAGAGAAAATCTTTAATAGGCAAGAATATGACAGTTTAAGTATTAATTCTAATTAAATGAAACAAAAATTAATAAAGTAAAGTAATAATTTTAAAAAAAACTGACAATGTAGTTGATCAAATTTCGTAGGCTTTCTTTTTAAAAACACATTTTTTAACAAATGATATCTTTAGGAACTAACAACAGTATTGCACAGTATTGTATTATCTTTTTTTGGAAGCCCAATGACGCAGACATTATAAACACCAGAGCATGGATATGAGAAGAAATACACCAGCTAAAAGGCATTCTGAAACTAGCATTCTGTCAGCAAAACTTATTTAAACAACCACTTACGAATTATTAACTAATTCTGATTATAGCATTCCAAGCAATTATTAGAAAAGTTAATTTAAACAATAACACACATAAAAAAACCACATAATTTTGATTATAGTTTCCAAGCAATTAAAAAGTAAACTGATTTTGTAACACTGTGTCATGAATATCTTTATCCCAGTAATGTGTAAATATAAAGTGATTATTAAATTAAATTATTACAATATAGATTATTAACAACTTGGAATATTATGAAATCTTGTAAATAATTATAAAACCAACACACAACAAACATGATGAAACATCATCTATAGGGAGCACATACAACATATTAATCTCTGCTAATGCAACAAAAATATACAACACTCCAGATCTCTGGTTCAGATTGGATTATAACTGTCCTTAAAGTATAAGTTAAACAGATCAAACATAGTAAATCATCATTTAGAAAGATCTATGATACAAAAAAAAGCCAAGCAGGTCAGAAAGAGCAAACAAAATCACAGAAATGGAAATTAAATGTAATCACATGCATTAAATAGTAAGCACCAGAAGGATTATTTTCTACTCAACTCTTATCTATTAATATCTGAGCTTTTAATTATAATCACAGAACTATGGAAAAAACAGGTCTTAACTTGAATTCATCATAATGAATGTAAGTTGAACATCAATAGTAACCATTAATCAAGTGGGGTTATGTAAAGGTTATGGCAACAAATACAGCATGGCACTAAAATCAGTTGTGTTAGTTAAACAAATAATTGACTCAAGCTATATTTCAGAAAAATCTCTCATCATTTAAAGAAATAATTAACAGCAAGTGAAACATGAATATCAATAGGGATGTGGAAAAAAAAGGGAAGTAAGTTTCAAGAAAATAGCTCAAAAGACTGATTTTGAAGTAATACTGTTGAAATAAAATCTTTTAACAAACTAGACGTTGTGTAGAGAAATACAAAGGAAATGCTTGAGCTTAACCACAATAATTAATGACTGCAACTGTAGCCTCATTGACTGGAGTATAGGTTTATAATTTATTTATGCAGGTTTTGAAAAAAATAATAGAGATTTATGATGTAAAATCTTTAAAATAGGTTAATTATGCCTTGAATTACTAACTTAAAAATAAAAATGTTCCACATATAAAGGTATGAAGAGCAATAACTAATGTTCCGTAAAAATTAAACCTGCAGTATTTGGAACCCTGGTACTGATACAATCCTAGATGATTAAGGGAGACTTAATTTCCAGCACTGGTGAAGACGCTTGCTTTTTCTTTAAATGCTTTTTTTCTTTCCTTAGCCTCCTCTGCTTGTTTCTTTTTCTCTTCCTGCTCTTGACGAATTTCCTGTTCAAATTTACAGCTCTCTGTTTGTTTCTGGATCTAGACGTTCAAGCACACAAATAAAAATTGTATATTCTTAAATTGTGAAACATAATTCAAAATTTTTAATATATAAATATGATGTAATTGTAACTTAAAACATAAAAATTAATCCCTGGCAGATGAGACTCATAAGCTGGAGCCAGCAATCCATTTAGGAGAGGACACCCCAAAAGAAAAAAGCAAGCTGAAATTGGAGTCAACAGACCATATGCCGCTAAACATGTTGAGACGTAAGTATTAATTGTGTTGGATAAAATCTCATCCAACATTTTAAAAACGAAGAAATTTTTAAAAATATGATATAAAACCAATCATAGCTGTATTTTTTTCATGGTCACATTTTTTCTGTACATTGAATCAGCTGTAGAATTTAATTCCATTAGACAAATTCCTATAAAAAAAATACTACCTTGGCCTGGAAGAAGTTTTTAGCACCTTTAACTCCTTCTGCATCAACATCAATCTCTTCCATGTTTTTGTACAGATCGTACAAGCCACTGTTTTCATCCAGTTCCCCAGCAGCTGCTTTTCTAAATATAAGCAGGAACTGAAATGAAACAGAAACTATTATAAATAGAAAAATAATCATATTCACCAGTAAGTTTTATACAGTGGTGATCTAATAAAAAAGTCACATCCCAGTGTTTATGTCTCAGAAATGTGTATACAATCATTTTGAGTAGGGATGTATTGAAAGCATTGTCAATTATCTAGCCCAACACACTATGAGTCAGTTAAAATTAAATGTATTTGTTAGAACATCATTTAAAAAAAAATATCTTTTACTGATGTAAATATACATGTAAAAAAAGTGTAGTAGCCTATATACATATTTAAATTTAATAATACATACCTCCCTGAAGCATATTTTGTCATCTAAGTCTTCGTCAACTTCCTTGATCATCTGTTTAAGTGAGACATGAGTCTGTGGAACCCCCAATTTCTCCATCATCAACTTTAGTTCCATGAGGTCAATGAATTTATCTTTTCCTACATCATACCTGATACAATTATCTCAAATTAGCAAATTTTAATTAACTTTATAAGACACAACCATATTAAAACCAATCATTACAGGGGGAAAAAAATGCTGTTTCAGCTCATTCTCCACAGTAACATTCTTAAACTAGCATATAAAAGAAACTATTTTTCTACTCTGTGAAGTACCTGATTCAAGTAATGAATAATACAGTTTATATGCATAAATGCAAAGCAACACAACTTTATGTGTTCTCATTTGTGACATGATTGCTAGCATATTTACAAAGAATAAAGGCAATGAATGTGCCCTTGCTCTAGAATCTTTACTATTATTCTAAGACTACTAAGAGTTTAAAAAAAAACTGATGAAAGCATGAATTATAACTTGTTAGGCCTAATGGTTAATTATTAACACTAAATAAAAGTTAAATAACAGGAATGCCTTTTCATCAGGTATTGCTTTTTATTCTTGATTCTTAAAAATGGTGCTGATAATTTAATGGTAAGCTGGGACCCTGAAATTGAATGCTTATTATTTCCAGTTAACTGTGGAAATTGACAACCAAAACGAAATAGGGACCAATATTAAATTATTAATTATACACTTATACTAAAATTACTAAGTATTATACTTTATACACATGTGATTTCTATGTAGAATCTACTTCTATAGCCTAATTTAGAAAAAAAAATAGATCTAGATCTCTAGATCTAATCTAGTAATAAACTAGTATGATTTTTAGTATTTTAGATTGAGAATTATTAGTAACACCACTTGACTGAACGGACTGGTCACTGTTGGTTGACTGTAGTCTTAGTCTGTTGAGTGTTGAGTCAAGAAGTACCAGCGACTGGGCTGTGACAGTTGCAAAACCCAGTAAATTATTTAGCACGGATTAAACTTACTTGTTAAACGTCTTTTGAAAATCTTGAATTTGTTTCCTACTAAACTCTTTAAACTCAGTATAAGGATTGAAAACTTGTGATGACGGCAAAGAAGATGGTGCAGCTCCTTCTTCACTTTCGTTGATCAAGTTCCGTCGATTAAGTTTGGCAGCAAGTTCATCTGTAGCCATGTTTATTCGTTGTCTAAAAAGCTAATATCAGATGTCTACTATCTGCACTTAGTTTATGCGTTGTTTTTTATATTTTAGTAGCTCTTACAGAAAAAAACAAATGATAAAAATGAAGTGGGTCTGATGAAAACGAATGACAGATGAGATTAATTTATTTCCTTGTTGATGTTCGGTTCACATGTTTTTATATTTCCGGGTTGTCACGTGACTTATGGCTCGCTGCCTTCTTGAGAAGGAGAATTAAATTATGTATTCACTCATTAACAATGCGCGAATAAACAAATTGTGTATCAGGGAAATACAGTGAATGTAAAGGTGTTTTGTCTCTAATAGAATCTAGTGTTTGAAAAAAAAAATCATTCTTTAAAGCGCTTTTCAAAAATAAATAATAATAAAGACGTAGGATTTAAAAAAAAAAAAAAAAAAATTTAACGTTCTACTGTTGAATAATAAATACCAAATGTATGTTTGTGTATTGTGTAGGCTATAGCTTGGCCTAAAATTATTGTCCCCAGATTCTTCACACATTTCTCCATAGAAAAATCGTAAACTTATGAAGCTACATTTACACTGAAGTGGAAGCCATAGTACAAATGGCTAGCACTAAGGCTAGGCTACACGTTCATTGGGTTAAGACTTAAACGATCATGCACAAATATAAGTGATCATGATCTAACATCCAAACAGGACATTTAACCTCCCCCTACACCCATACTATAAGACTTCGTGGTCAGACAGTAGAACACACTACTGTTGAACTGGAAGTCCACCTAGCTCTGATTGGGTACCCGTCACACTTTCGTTTTCTTAAAGGCTGCTGGGCATAGTACTGTCAGTACTGATTACACTATACCTTCATATGCTAAGGTCAATGAAACAGCCGAACTCTACTTCCACTGCCACGTGAGCCGCTAAGTTCGAAAGGATAAATTTACTTTTCGTTTTACCTCACATATCGTTACAAATTAATTACATGGACCACCATCAATCCTGCACGCCCCCCCCCCCCCCTCCCACCACACACACAGACTAGATCCAAAGTCCACGTCCCAGTTCTGCACCTTCAGAACAGGTACGCTCCCCCCCCCCCCCCCGCCCCCTCCCGACGAAATAGACAAAACATAATTTTTATAGAAAATAAATAGGCCTCCTTTAACCAGTGCCCCCCCCTCCCCCTTTTCCCACCGGAAGTTTTAGATGCCCATACCCCTCTTCCTGAAGTTTCAAGAGCCCCCCCACCCCCACCCCATAGAAAAATATCCGAAAGAAACCTTGTTCTGGACTAAGCATACAAGACTACTACATTTTAAACAAAATAATAATCGGTTATATTTTTATAACAACAGTAATCAAGCTTGAAATTGTTTTCAAGAACATATTTGCTTGCCAGTTGTGTCGACCTAATTCAGCGGAGATTTAGCACCCAAAAAAAAATGTTGATTAAAATAAAGCAAAATTCAATGTTATAGGCCAACAGTTCGTATTATACCACAAGAGAACAATATATGCAAAAAAAAGTGTACTTTTAATTGGCAAAAAAAAAAAACAACCTCTGAATATCATACAGAACACGGTTCTTGTAATATAGAACTATTATTGTGTATTCTAAATATCTCTTTCACAGAGGCGTAGCGACCCTTCCCGGCGCCCGGGGACAAACTTTCAATTGCACCCCCTCCCCTCAAACTTTCCATTTGCACACCCCATATATTTATAATGCAAAACTGCAGCTAAAATGAGATTTTAGATTGTTTTTCCAACCAATTTTTGCGCCCCTAAGGTCAGCGCCCGAGGATATATGTACCCCCCCCCCCATTGCTACGCCTCTGCTCTTACATGATCAATGAAGTGATTTTATTTTGTCCATTACATTATTTTGTCGATAAATTCCTAGCCTAGTCGACTCGAATAGCGAAAGATTCAAAAGTACATTGTGTGAATGTATGCTTTTGTAGGAATGATTTTGTGGTTCAGAGGCGTAGCTTGGGGGTGGGGTGGTAGGTCAACTACCGGGCTGTTTTGTCTGTAAGCTCTGTGTATGATTTATGTGCAGTTTGTGTTTGTGTGCGTTCGTACTTGAGACAATATTTTCTCATTAATCTCGGCGCGAAGTGGTTTATTATTAAGGGCGGATGACTCTCGTCCTACATTCCGGTGTTGGCACGAACTAATTCGCCTGATTGTTTGTGTAGCATCAACCGGCAGGATCAACCCATTAGTCAAAGAGTAAATAGGAGTGGCAGACCTGCTCAGTGCTGGCTATCAAGTCTGGGACCGGCTATTGACTGGTGAGCAGTTACTATTTAGGTAAACATGACCTGTCGGATCAAAACTGATCTGTCCATACACATATACATGCAAATATACGTATAGGTTGCGTAAGTACGTACACTGATACGCATAGTTATAGTTACATATACGAATATATATACATATATGTAAATATAAATAAATCATATATATATATATATATATATATATATATATATATATATATATATATATATATATATATATATATATATATATATATACATAAACACACAGACATAAATATATATTATATATTGTATTAATATATATATATATATATATATATATATATATATATATATATATATATATATATATATATATATATATATATATATATATATATATATGTATATATATATATATCTGAAACCTCCATCACAAACCCAAAGGATTAACCGAGCTGCTCGCATTACTAACTGTAATACCATCCCATTCTATACTATCCCTCCCTTTCCCCTCAGATAGCCACAACCACCATAACTCCGTCTCCCATCCTTATATGTTTGCCAGCCAAACGTTGGCTAGATATCTACGTGAACAAACAGGCAGCCGCCGAGCTTTATTAATTGGATCTAATTAATGATTATCGCCCCTGGTTATCCGGAGATCGTCGGAATAATTCCGGAATCAAAGTGAGCCGTTTGCATGGACAAACCATTTAAAAAAAAATATTTCAGAACACTTCCTGCTTATGGCGCAGAATTTGGTGAAAAATTAGGAATATGGTTTATCCCCCGACATGGGTCGTGAATCCATTTGGTACAACTGATACTTGTATGGTAGAGAGTACGACTAAATTAAAGTTCCTCTTTAGAGCCTGATGGTCCACAGGGCAAGTGAAGTAGAGTTCACCTGTTTTTGTGACCTCGGCATATGATGGGATTGTGTGGGCAGCACTATTCCTAGCGTTTTTACTTTCTCTAAAGTGAGTTAGGTAACCACCAGAGCTGTGTGGACGCTCTACTGACTTGAACCCGGATTCGAACTCGAAACTTTCGGGTTAGATGTCACTCACACATGATTCACAAAATTTGTGAGTACATGTAGTAGAGTCTATAATCGGATGGTAGAGAGTGTGACTGCTAACTTGAAAGTCCGTAGTACGTCTCTCTCCACAAAACTCGAATGGGTACCTGCCTGATGGTTGGAAGGTACAGACGGTTGGGCATTATGCTGACCAACTATCCCTACAAAAGTCGAAGTCATGGAAGCAGGTACACTACTTTATTTGTTCCATGGACTGCCGGGTATGAAAAAGAAACGTTAAAAAAATCTTAATATTTAAGATATATGGCCTATATATATATATATATATTGGCCTATATATATATATATATATATATATATATATATATATATATATATATATATATGGCCTATTTTGTATATATATATATATATATATAAATAGGGCATATTTATATATATATATATATATATATATGTATGTATGTATGTATGTATATATATATATATATATATATATATATATATATATATATATATATATATATATATATATATATATATATATATATATATATAGTATATATATACACATATATATACTAATATATATATATATATATATATATATATATATATATATATATATATATATATATATATATATATATATATATATATATATATATATATATATATATATATATATATATATATATATATATATATATATATATATATATATATATATATATATATATATATATATATATATATATATATATATATATATATATATATATATATATATATATATATATATATATATATATATATATATATATATATATATATATATATATATTGATGCTGGAACTCTAATCCTCGCAGGCCACAGCGTTGAACGACTCAAGCATCACGCACTAGCCCGTGGCTGGATATGTGGTTTATGGCCGCCTCATGACAGGCTAATGGTGGTCACGTGAGCCGATGGTAAACATATCCATCACATTAGCGCCCTTTCATGTCGGCCATTCTTACTGGTTCATTAGGTGGGCCGCCCTGATGCGTTGTCATTGTGTTGCAGTCCCTAATTGGCCAGCGACATATTAGATAGTCCGGCTATCTAAAATGACACGGGTTTACAGATGTAACAAATTAAATTTAGCCTAAGAGAAAATTAGATAAAACTCTATGCGACGTAGGTCAAAGTGACCTCAGATAAGATTTTAAAAATGTATCTTACCCTGAAACTAATTAGAGAAAATTATTTTAAAAAGCGAAAAGGGAAATAAATCTACTAGTTTGAGTATTTATTTTTCCAAGTTTTCTTTTAAAATGCATTGGGTTGTTTTGTTAAGATCTTACAAGACATGATTAGCCAATCAATTAATTAGATAATGATTTTTCTTATTTTGGATTTTTTCTCCACAATTTCTTCTTAGAATAATCAGACCCATTTGTTAAATCGTTTCTTTAGAAAACAGTCTTTTACAGTATTTTATTTCGAATTTCTCTGACCTATCTGTACTATGTTGTGATATTTGTAACTAGCATTGCACAATACAATAAACAGCACAACATTTCCACACTCCGACACAACCACATTGCCACATCAGAATCACAACACTTCCACACCACCGCATCATCACCACAACACTACCACCACCACATCAACACCACAACACTTTCAAACGAATTCGAAGAGTAAATTCGGTTGACCATATTGCTGACCACACAATTCCTTGACATTGCATGGTGAAAGAAACAGTAACAACCATACTCGCACTGCCCTAAGGAAGGCAGGTCTACATTCTGAAACGTAATTTTATCTTTAACAGTAAAATCCTTTGTTGTTCTCAACCAACTATATATGACTGGCACAAGTAGACTTTGGGGTTTTGGCCGGGTTTGTTAGGGGTCATCACACGCATGAACCCCACCCCAAGTATATATATATATATATATATATATATATATATATATAGACTACCATATTGCAATTATTTATGCTGGCGTGCATATAGGTAAATAATTCATTTCTCATTTTCTTTTCTCCAATTTTCAACCGCAGTTCGAGAAAATAATCTATGAAAAAGGACCCTGTTGTGTATTGAACAAAACACACTTTATTAAAATGCTTGAAAATGGCACAAGAAGTAGCAGGAATTATTGAAAGATGGTGGGACGGACACAAAATCGTGGCCATTCATGCATTTTAAAAATAACTAGAATACCCGTCATCCGTTGGATAACTGTGGGTTTCGGGGGTCATCCATCAAAAAACATCACGTCTGTCACTCAGAGGCATAGCGACCCTTCCCGGCGCCCGGGGACAAAGTTTTCGATTTGAACCCCCCCCCCCCCTCAAACTTTTGATGTGCACCCCCCCCCCCCACTCAAACTTTCGATTTGAACCCCCCTCAACCTATCAATTTATTTTTCCAAACCATTTTGGCGCCCCAACATATGTCCCCCCCCTTCCCCCCTCCACCTCCCCACCCCCCCTTCCCCCCCCCCCCCGCCTCCCCTCCCCACCCCCCGCCTCCCCTCCCCACCCCCCCGCCTCCCCTCCCCTACCGTCCCCCCCCCCTCCTCGGTACGCTACTGCAGTGTCACTTATCGTCACAAAAAACAGACCCCACATTCAAATATATGTTTTTTATCTTTTAAAAACACCGAAAACACCGATTTCGGACTATCCCTTCATAAACTGACGTCACAGGTGACCTACTCAACTCTACTTCACCTGCCCAGTGTCCTGCCAAGTCTCAGACAACATGTTTTTATCGTTTAAAAAACAATTCCAGCCGAGCATGTATCTGACCACACTATCCTTTCATATGCTTAGGACAAAGAAACAGATGAACTCTACTTCACCTGCCCTGTATCTTGCCAAGTTCAGATAGGCAACGTTATCATTCACATCTAAAAAAAAAAATTGAAAAAAAAAATTTCATTGACATATTGGTCTAGAACCCGTGCCTCCTGCATGAGAGCTGACTACGCTACCATTTTAGCTATTTACTCGTGACGTCACAAGTGAATTTTTATACTATACTATGTGTCTCCTTATGCAACTTGATTTACGCGTATAGATTCTAGATCTAGATCTAAAAATAAGTCTAGTAGTACTAACTTTCAAATTAAATTTTATCTTAAATAAGCCAAACAAAGATTTATATAAAATAATTAAGGCCTGAAATAGATTCTAGATGTAGAATTTACATTGAATCTAGTGACCTACATCTAGGCTAGATCTAGATCTAGGCTAGATTCATAAATTTCCTTCGATAGCTGATCTTTAGATCTAGAGAAATTTATCGTAAAACTAAATGAAAAAGACAGTTGAAAATTGATATAAGTGTTGGGACGTAATAAATACAGCAAACGGACGTATTGTTAAAGTTATGACCGACAGAAAATTAGATTTAGAACGCGTTAAACTTTTGAATGGGAACACAATTTTCTTCAATAGACGCCGCCATTTTATTGTACTAAAGAGTAAACAAAAACCTGTGACGTCACTATTCCCACAAAGTTTAGTCAAGGTTTTAACATTTTTAAAAAAAATGGGTTATTCTGCGTAGGAATAAATCAATAAATTAATTAACGTCTTTAAATAAATTTGTGATCAACAGTCTGTCTGCATTAAAAAATTATTCTCTACCTGCATACCATTTTACAGCTTTCCAGATAGAGTCGAACATATCACAATTTTCGATCAGGCAAACAAACAAATAAATATTCAAACATGTAAACAAACTTGACTTTTAGTAGTATACTAGAATACCCGTCATCCGTTGGATAACTGTGGGTTTCGGGGGTCATCCATCAAAAAACATCACGTCTGTCACTCAGAGGCATAGCGACCCTTCCCGGCGCCCGGGGACAAAGTTTTCGATTTGAACCCCCCCCCCTCAAACTTTTGATGTGCACCCCCCCCCACTCAAACTTTCGATTTGAACCCCCCTCAACCTATCAATTTATTTTTCCAAACCATTTTGGCGCCCCAACATATGTCCCCCCCCCCTTCCCCCCTCCACCTCCCCCACCCGCCCTCCCCCCCCCGCCTCCCCTCCCCACCCCGCCTCCCCTCCCCCCGCCTCCCCTCCCCACCCCCCGCCTCCCCTCCCCACCCCCCGCCTCCCCTCCCCTACCGTCCCCCCCCCTCCTCGGTACGCTACTGCAGTGTCACTTATCGTCACAAAAAACAGACCCCACATTCAAATATATGTTTTTTATCTTTTAAAAACACCGAAAACACCGATTTCGGACTATCCCTTCATAAACTGACGTCACAGGTGACCTACTCAACTCTACTTCACCTGCCCAGTGTCCTGCCAAGTCTCAGACAACATGTTTTTATCGTTTAAAAAAACAATTCCAGCCGAGCATGTATCTGACCACACTATCCTTTCATATGCTTAGGACAAAGAAACAGATGAACTCTACTTCACCTGCCCTGTATCTTGCCAAGTTCAGATAGGCAACGTTATCATTCACATCTAAAAAAAAAAATTGAAAAAAAAAATTTCATTGACATATTGGTCTAGAACCCGTGCCTCCTGCATGAGAGCTGACTACGCTACCATTTTAGCTATTTACTCGTGACGTCACAAGTGAATTTTTATACTATACTATGTGTCTCCTTATGCAACTTGATTTACGCGTATAGATTCTAGATCTAGATCTAAAAATAAGTCTAGTAGTACTAACTTTCAAATTAAATTTTATCTTAAATAAGCCAAACAAAGATTTATATAAAATAATTAAGGCCTGAAATAGATTCTAGATGTAGAATTTACATTGAATCTAGTGACCTACATCTAGGCTAGATCTAGATCTAGGCTAGATTCATACATTTCCTTCGATAGCTGATCTTTAGATCTAGAGAAATTTATCGTAAAACTAAATGAAAAAGACAGTTGAAAATTGATATAAGTGTTGGAACGTAATAAATACAGCAAACGGACGTATTGTTAAAGTTATGACCGACAGAAAATTAGATTTAGAACGCGTTAAACTTTTGAATGGGAACACAATTTTCTTCAATAGACGCCGCCATTTTATTGTACTAAAGAGTAAACAAAAACCTGTGACGTCACGGTCCCGCCGAGTCTAGTGGCTTTTCAAATATTTTAAAAAAAAATGGGTTATTCTGCATAGGAATAAATCAATAAATTAATTAACGTCTTTAAATAAATTTGTGATCAACAGTCTGTCTGCATTAAAAAATTATTCTCTACCTGCATACCATTTTACAGCTTTCCAGATAGAGTCGAACATATCACAATTTTCGATCAGGCAAACAAATAAATATTCAAACATGTAAACAAAGTTGACTTTTAGTAGTATACTAGAATACCCGTCATCCGTTGGATAACTGTGGGTTTCGGGAATCATCCATCAAAAAACATCACGTCTGTCACTCAGAGGCATAGCGACCCTTCCCGGCGCCCGGGGACAAACTTTTCGATGTTAACCCCCCCCCCCCCCCCCAAAGATTTCGATTTTCAACCCCCCCCCCTCCCTCAAACTTTTGATGTGCACCCCCCCCCCCACTCAAACTTTCGATTTGAACCCCCCTCAACCTTTCAATTTATTTTTCCAAACCATTTTGGCGCCCCAACATATGTCCCCCCCGCCCCCCCTCCACCCGCCTCCCCTCCCCCCCCCCCGCCCCCCCCCCCCCTCCTCGCTACGCTACTGCAGTGTCACTTATCGTCACAAAAAACAGACCCCACATTCAAAAAGATGTTTTTTATCATTTAAAAACACCGAAAACACCGATTTCGGACTATCCCTTCATATACTGACGTCACAGGTGACCTACTCAACTCTACTTCACCTGCCCAGTGTCCCGCCAAGTCTCAGACAACATGTTTTTATCGTTTAAAAAACGATTCCAGCCGAGCATGTCTCTGACCACACTATCCCTTCATATGCTTAGGACAAAGAAACAGATGAACCCTACTTCACCTGCCCTGTGCCCCGCGAGTTCCTGATAGTCAACCTTATCATTCACATATAGGGCTTAAGAAAAAATAATTGAAAACGTAAAAAAAAAAGTTCTATTAATTTTTATGACACTGACTTTAAAATTTAGCCTTCACTCTCCAAAGCAAATTTTAAAATGCTTTTCTGGCATATCTAGCCCTGGCCACCTATACCATGTTTAAATAATGTGAACACCCGCCATTTTGCTCGTGGTAAACATGGCCTAAAAATGGTCCGAAGTCATTCGTCCGGTCCGGACGCCATATTGTTGTTAGCAGCCGACCGCGCCTCCAAGTTAGTTAGTAATCCTATTATACCTAGATATAGAACCTAGATTTTAAAAAATCCCATTTATTCTCGAATTAGATGATCATTGAAGCTAAACGAAGATTTATATAAAATAATTAAGGCCTGAAATAGATTCTAGATGTAGAATTTACATTAAGTCTAGATCTAGAATGTACATTGAGTCTAGTGACCTAGATCTAGGCTAGATCTAGATTCTAGTCTAGAATCTAGGCTAGATTCATAACTTAAATTAATTAACTTTCCTTCATCAACAGCTGATCTTTAGATCTAGATCTAGAGAAATTTATTGTAAAACTAATGAAAAAAGACAGTTTAAAATTGATATAAGTGTTGGAACGTAATAAATACAGCAAACGGACGTATTGT
The DNA here is from genome assembly GCF_028476545.2 of Physella acuta. Taxonomy (NCBI): domain Eukaryota; kingdom Metazoa; phylum Mollusca; class Gastropoda; family Physidae; genus Physella; species Physella acuta. The sequence continues at coordinate 181,000 of NW_026731831.1, forward strand.
TTAAGTTATAGCCGGCAGAAAATTAGCTTTGTAACGCGTTAAACTTTTGAATGGGCCACAAAGTCTATGATGGAGTCCGCCATTTTTATTGTACAAAAAGTAAACACATCAAGGGACGTCACTATTCCCACAAAGTTTAGTCAATGTTTTAAAATTTTTTTGGACAGATTGTAGATCTAGAGAAATTTATCGTAAAACTAAATGAAAAAAGACAGTTTAAAATTGATATAAGTGTTGGAACGTAATAAATACAGCAAACGGACGTATTGTTAAAGTTATGACCGACAGAAAATTAGATTTAGAACGCGTTAAACTTGTGAATGGGAACACAATTTTCTTCGATAGACGCCGCCATTTTATTGTACTAAAGAGTAAACAAAAACCTGTGACGTCACGGTCCCGCCGAGTCTAGTGGCTTTTCAAATATTTTTTAAAAAAATGGGTTACTGTACGTATGAATAAATCAATAAATTAATTAACGTCTTTAAATAAATTTGTGATCAACAGTCTGTCTGCATTAAAAAATTATTCTCTACCTGCATACCATTTTACAGCTTTCCAGATAGAGTCGAACATATCACAATTTTCGATCAGGCAAACAAATAAATATTCAAACATGTAAACAAACTTGACTTTTAGTAGTATATAGATAGATAGATAGATAGATAGCGCCGTATTTCCGGCAACTTTGAGCATTGAAGACAGTTATTGAATAAAGATCGGCGCCAAGGAAAGACAACTCTCATTCAGTTTTGGTTATCTTTAGTTTGCTAAAGATTATAGAATTGCAGTTCCATCGTTATTATTGAGTTTAAGCGCGGCTTAACAATTTTGAAAATTGAAAGTTGTTTTTAAAAGGTTTTATCTAACTTGATTCATGGTGTTCAATGCTTTTAACAAGCTTTTATTATTCCTCTGTCTTCGTGCTTTTATCGCCATGGATCAAAACTTAGAGCGAAATTTCGATCACTTCTACTTTCAAACTTAATACATAGGTCAAGATTTGTTGACAATGCACTGTGAAATAAAATTTGACATCATTAATTCAGTGCTTTTATTTCTCAAGATAGTCTTTTTAGCGTTACGATTCTTATCTATTAAAATTAAATTTATATCAAAAATAAAAAATAAAAATTATGTATAAAATGGCCTTACTGTAATGTTTTAATTGACTTATGCTTTTCTTTGTAGTTATTTAAAAAGTGGTAGTCCTACTGTATTAAATATTTTTAAAAAAATCTCCTTTTACTGCATTCTTTTTGGTGCATGCCTAAAGGATGTGTAAACGTTTCCTTTTTAAAAATTACCTTTGGTTTAGGTCCATATCAGGGGGTGAACACCATCAACTGCCCACTGACCAATTTGGCCAGAAAAATTCCGCGTTTTTGGACAAATAGAAGATAACCTACTAGGTCGAACTAGGCGAATGGTGGAGTGGGCGAAATCTGTATTTACAGTGTATTAGTTTGTGGCTTTTACATTAAAAGTAAAAATTAATTCGAATAGTTTTTTGCTCTTCCAAAAGCAAGGTTCTTTTGTAGAACGTCAAAGGATATTTTTAAGAAAAAAACAACAACAGCGGATTAAATTTATCAATGTCCCTATGCATAAAGTGTGGTTGCATTCATTGAATTCGTTTTAGCTAAACTAATCAGGAACTGGCGTTTTTATTTTAAAATCTATTCTAGTTAAATGACGAAGTAAATCAATTATAATGCAGCACTTAAGTTTTTTGTTTAAATAACATAATGTTCACTTATCTACGTTAACGCTAGTGTAACTCTTTCTTTAGCTTTCTTTAAACTCTTTCTTTAAACATGTATAATCAAACACAGTTTGTTTTATTATCGGAAACTACAACTTAAATACTGTCCGTTTAGGGCTATCGGGGAACATTAAACAAAATAAATTAATTAATTGCCCTTAATTCAAGTTAATCCTAATATTTTAATGTACGTTCGTAAAGTTCAGTATAAAAAAAAGGATTTTAAGCACTAGGAGATTAAATCAGAGCCAATGTCCTACGCAGACGTCACAAATGTAAACACACAATATCCGATTAATAGGACAAGTGTGTCAGGAGAGTGAAGCTAGAGTTTCAATTAAAACAATGGATAAATCATTAACAGTAATAGAATCTGATGTTTGTTTCGGTTATTCATCACTTCGTTCAAATTTGACTTTATTTTTCTTTTCGAAATTTTAAGTTGTGGGCTGAGCAAATTTGAAATTCGTAAGGATTTTGGCAGGTGTGGTTTTTTTTTTATCAAACCTCTTTTAACACATTTTGCCGAAATTAAAATAATGACTAATTTGGTACTTGTATGATATTCAGCAGGATTTTGTAGGAGCATTTCGAGTTTTATTTTTTTCGTAGAAGTCGCAGTCATTAGAATGAGTTTAGTGGTCTATACAGTGGCGTGCTAAGATCGTCTCAAGGGGGGGGGGGGGGTTCCAATTTTTACCCGGGGACAAACTTTCGATTTGCATCCCCCACAGACTTTTGATTTGCACCCCCCCCCCCCCCCCCCCCAAAACTGTCGATTTGCACCCCTCCCCCCTCAGACTTTTGATTTGCACCCCCCCCCCCCACTCATACTTTCGATTTGCACCCCCTCCCTCATACTTTATATATATACCGAGGGATCTATGGGTGGAGGGGGGGGGTTATGACCCCCCCTAACCCCCCCTGCCTACGCCACTGGGTCTATATTATTGACTGTAAAATTCCTGGGCTAGAAGTTTTGGTAAAGTTTAAATCAACGGACAAGGATATGCTAGGATGGGTTAATTTCGCGATTAAGGTAAGGGCAATGATACAAAGAAAACATAAAAGTAACAAAATGTCTGGTAACTTTCGCAAGACTTGGTAGCCTACATATTAAAACATCAGTTAAGAAACACAGGGATGTGTATGACCAAGCCTATCGATTCTATACGGTGTATTCAAAGTCGGCCTAATGTCCGCTAGATGTAGTAGTAGAGTGACTAAGGCACGGGATATGAATTAACATTAATGATTATCTTTTCCTTCCGGATGTCGTCTATCGCGTTGGGTGACAAAGTGAACGTCTGCGCACATTTGAACCTAACAGCGAATATTAATGAGGCGGCGATCACCGATGCTAAGCGTAACCATGGTAATAGTTTTTTTGCTATTCTAGTTTGATTCGGTTCATGGTGGTACGGCGTGGTCTAACGGTAGAGCGTTCGTCTGCCAACCCAAAAGTCTCGAGTTCGGATCCCTGGTCATTGTCGTAGCAGGTCTTTGAGTACATCGAACCCTGATGGTTACTGAGTTACATTATAGAAAGTCTTAGGTATTTATGCTCTCGCGTTAGTTTTATTTGAATCCTTGCGCCGTTCAACCAACAATCTGTTAAATATAATCGACTTTGTGTCCGGAAAGCTTGAAGCAGATCAGTAGACTCCTACAGGGGAGGAGTGGCTGTGTCTAAGGGGCCCAGGAATTTATAAAACGGGCCGCCAACCCCAGATTAAAATTTTCATTGTGCATTTTTCCCTATCAAAGCCTGATGATTATATTAAGCTGGATGGACATTCACGCGACAAATCATTTAAAAAAATGAAAGCACTGATAGGCCTAGTACTGCACCTTTCTTGAGCTGAACGGGATTTTTTTTTGTTTACCTGGGGGGCCCATAGGGTAGACCGGCGGGCCAGTCCACCCCTGGACACCCATTCTGCAGAGCTACTTCGATCTAGCGTCATGTGACCTAATGTATTCTTCACAAACCTTCAACTCTACCGAAATATTAATCCTTACTCAAAATAGCACATGTCACAAACTCGTGCAACCTGCTAGGATACAATAGTTCTATGATCTTATCATCTCCGACATAGTCACTTAACTGTAATTACACTGAGCCTCAGTGATTTAAAACTCTCGCAGATTAATCAGGCTAATGACGACTATACTTGTCTGAGCACTTTATAGAGGGAAGCCAGTTATTTTTGTAACGATTATTATGGCGATTACATAAGCTGGCTCACTGCGCCCAGGGCTAGTTTTGACAACCAGAGCTAAGTCTAAGGATGACAGTTCAATTTATCCCAGGTGATCTGGTATTCACATGTCTTGAGCTCTTATATCGCCTGAATGTTTTCTTTAGCTGTCAAAAAACTAAAGCAAGGTCGATAACTCTCGTTTGGTAGAGAACAATAAAATTAATTAGGTGATAGTAAGGCTGACTTAAACGTAAACTTTTTAATCACTTATTGTTTAAGTCGGTGATTTGCCTCACCGTTTTAGTTAAATTTTAACCGTTATGTGCTGACTGGCTGTATAAATATTACTGTTTTAGTTACATTTTAACCTTCATGTGCTGACTGGCTTCGTAAATATTACTGTTTTAGTTAAATTTTAACCTTTATGTGCTGACTGGCTGCATAAATACTACTGTTTTTGTTACATTTTAACCATTAAGACCGGAGAGACTATATCAACACAAACACAATAAATAATGTTTCTTTTTGTTTTGGTATAGTTAAAAACAACTTCTGTAGTCTATAGATAGCTTAAAAAACAAGAAGAAACAAAAATCAAAAGGGGTTTTCCCGATAGCTCAGTGTTAGAAATGCTAATCGATCAAAATAGAGAAGACTTTCTACCTGTTTATTTTTCTTCCCAAAGCTAACGTCTGTCTGCTTGACGATTATATTGATTCTGTTGAACATGAACAACAGAACCGGCGTAATCGTTGATAAAGACATCAGACATATTTTACAATAAAAACATCAGACATGTATTTTGCAATAAAGACATCAGACACGTATTTTAAATACATCAGGGACGTATTTTACACTAAAGATATCTTGCATGTATTTTACTACAAAGACATCAGATATGTATTATACAACCTGGTAAAATCAACTTTTGTCAAATGATATTCCTGTCGAACGTCAAATGACCCCTCCCCCCAAGCTTGATATATTAAATGAGTAACCAAACTGTGTGTAGGCTTTATTTAGCCAAAAAATAATAAATTATATATTTTAATTTACACTTTCTGAAATGACAATTTCGTCCAAAGAAAAATTCTGTTTTTTTCTCAGACAAAATAAAGAAAACTGTCGTTGAGATTATTTTCTTTTTCGATGTTGATTTAATTTCTAACAACCATAACATGTTAATAAAAAGCAATATAGAGTTGAAATAAAAACTTTTAATAGCTGAAATTCAAATTCTTTACTATATTTTTTTTTCAATTTCTCCCCGACGAATACTTAAAGGCAACACATAATTGTTTTTTACAATGTGGCCTATTCTTCAAATAAATCTAGTAGTTATAACAAATATGATTTGATGTGTTAGAATATTAAGTGACATTTTCATTCATTTTCAATTGATTAACCTCTTCCGTAACTTGAGTTAATTAACGAATTGATTAACAAGTTAGTATAATAGAAAACAGTTTCAATTAGTGAAACTCTCTAGATGAATATAGTCCAGCCAAATGAAAATCTGAATAAATAATTTCTCCCATAAATTGAAATGGACGCTTTTTAAAAAATTCCCCATTAATCGATTATCAACACAACTACCATTTTATAGCTTTTCACGAGTGTTTGGTTTTTTTTTTTTTTTTCGCTATTTAAGAATAAAATAATTATTTGTTACGCTATATTTTAATTTTTGTTTCGGTTCTTTACTTTTCAATAATTTGTTTCGTTAAAAAATATTGTTTCTTTACTTGTTAGAGTATTTTTTTTCTCTTACTTTACAGAAGAGCTTTATGATGTCAAATCACGACACGCGGTCGAGATAATTCTTCCCATGCGTTTCCTATCTGTGGGAGGCCATTAGACCATCTGGAGGAGACATCAGAAACTGGGTGAATGTAAGGACACAAGGAGCAGAGGTCAAGGTTGGGTCGAGTGACCCTTAGAAAATATACTTTTATGGTTACTAAATATATTTTCAAAAAGCTTTTTTTTTTCTTTTCCCACGTACTAGATCTAAATGTATAACAAAACAAGTAATACACAAGTAGGCTTTACTGTCGTTCAAAAGTATAAAAAGTAAAGTTTCCATTTCAAACCTGACGGTATATGGGGCAAGTGAAGTAGAGTTCACTTGTTTCTGTGACCTCGGCATATGAGGAGATAGTGTGGTCAGCACTATGCCCAGCCGCCTCTACTTTCCCTAATGTGAGTTAGGTACCCATCAGAGTTGGATGGACTCAGGGACGGTCTACTGACTTGAACCCGGATTTGAACTCGAGACTTTTGGGTTAGCAGTCCAGCTCTCTACCGCTAGACCACTCCGTTCAAAAGTATACATTTATTTAAAATATTTCCTGGAAAATTTTTAGTAAGATAAGTGGGAACTACATAAATTATGACGAATCACAAACTACTATATAGGTATTCAAGGTTTGTCATACTAATGTGAAACTTCGGGCTTAAATGTCTGGTTGATGTAAGTAAAAAGAAACGTTACAATAACAAAAAAATATTTTCAAGTTCCCTGCATTGTAGCCTACATATTTATGATATTGATACTTGAAATCAGAGTTTCTTCCAGGCATCTCTTCGAAAAAATGTTACCGCCCCCCCCCCCCCCGAACGAAATGAAATTTATATAATTTATAGAAAATATATACCTTTAACAGTGTCCGCCCCCTCCCGCCCCCGAAGAAAGTCTACCGCCCCCCCCCCCCCCCCCGAAAATTTCAAGTGCCCCCCCCCCCCCCGGAGAAAAAAGACTGGAAGAAACACTGTTTGAAATATGGACATTTCTGTATGTGTGTCAGCTTAGTTTCTTCCTTTTATTTAAAAATTATTTTTTTTCGTCCATTCAGACACGTTTTTAATTCATGTCAACAAAAAAAAAAAAATTATTGCGGGCTTCTCATCAAATTCGGCCGATGCCATTCTTGAACTGAAAATCTTCTATTAATATCAACCAATTTTATAAATCCTGATATATATTTTTTTTCCGTTTTCTAAGTTAATAGCGTATCCAGTACTAAATAATTCCCTTTAATGATTGGAGGAAGCTAAACACGTGACCCAAACTACACTTCAATGTTCCCGTAGCTCAGATGAAGCCAATAACGAAACCAGATCGTTCTCTAAGTTAATTGAACGCTTCCGAGAAGTCAGCGGTCGACGCCTCCAAAGATAGTGATTTCCTTTCTACACTCACCTAACATAGAAGTATTTATAATTTTAGGTTTCATGAAATTTTAAGAAAGGCCTCCAGCTTTTGTATTCACTTTGTTTAATTGGGTTAACGTAAAGGATATAGTCAGTTTCTTCCAGGCATCTCTTCCAGGCTGACCCCCCCCCCCCACCCGAAGAAAGTCTACCGCCCCCTGAACGAAATGGAATTTATATAGAAAATATATACTTTAAACAGTATCCGCCCCCACCCCACCCCCGATAATATCAAGTGCCCCCCCCCCGGAGAAAAAAGTCTGGAAGAAACACTGGATATCATATAGTTCTAGTGTTGTATACTTTTTAAAAGTATCCCAATAATAGAACCTCACTATACCATATACCTTTGCTATCCAAGCTTTATACACTTGCTATCATTATGTAAAAATAAGATATCTCGCAAAATTTCCACATTTCGGACGCAGCAATGATGTCATTTCTCAAGATCAAGACCTTGTAATTTACAATGTCAATGAAGTATCACAACAATAGCAAGACAACAACACACATCACTTCGCTATCCACACTCTATATGTCTACTATTATTACCAGTATTTAAAAAAAATACGATGTCTCGCAAAACTTTCACGTCTCGCACAAATCAGCCATGTCAATGTGCTCAGGACTAGGGAAATGAAAAGTTACATCAAAATCACTCTCCCACCCCCCTCCTCGTCCTTTAATTAGCCGCGCTTTAAATTCACGTTTCGCAATCTGATTTTAGTTTTAATGACGTCAATTCATCGCCTCTAATTACATTATAAAGCCAGCACATAATTAAGATAACACACGTGACGTAGTAAGCTAGGCCTAGGCTTTGTTTCAGGACTGTACTGTTTCTCGGTTAGCATGTACTTTAAACCTAGTACCGTTCTATTCCCTGATTCTTTACGCATGCGTGAATAAAAGTCTTTCTGGAAATGAGGACAAACATATGACCGGTGTGTGAGTATCATTTATTTATTACTCATTCATATTAGAACTGGTAATATAATTAAGAGCGCGTTCTTAAGTAAATTTCACGCCCATTCGCGGATTTGAAGGCTGCTATTAAAACATCACATACCCAACAAATCAATTGGGAAATATCAAATTAAGGATATCAAAATTTAAAAGTTTGTTTTGCGTATTGTTTACCTCTTATGCACAGTTTTCTGTTCTTAATGTATATTGAGGTATATTTCTATAGCCGATGTTGGAAAATCGGTATAATGCGGGGCTCATCCCCCTCCCGAATTTAATGGAATTTCTATAGAAAATATATAATTTTAACAGTGTCGCACACTCCCCCCCCCCCGGAAATTTTAGCCCCCCCCCTCTAAAATTTCAAGTGCCCCCCCTTCCCCCCGGAGAAAAAAGTCTGAAAGAAACACTGCACAAAACACATACCATACAACTTACGTTTTCTTCACTTTTTGTTTTACTATGTCACGGTGTGGTCGAGAGATAGAGTATACGATACCTCACTAGCAAGGCAGGAGTTCGGTTCGCGTGCTGGAGTCAGTGCTGTGCCCACCATGTCCTGATAGTTACCTAACAAGAACCGGAGAAACCAAAGTCAGCTGGACAGACTACACATTCTCTAAATATGCTGAGGTAAAAGAGAGACCCGGATTTTCAACTTAGCTATAGGGCTGGTAAGTAGGTCATTAACTAGTTCTATGACTCATGCAGGTTTTATTGAGCCGTAGAAGAGGTTGGTGACCTACTTACCAGTCAGGTGGGAAAAAGAAAATATCTACATTACGTTTATTGCTTTAATCCACGGGTAGAGCCGATACAAAACTTCTATGATGCGGCCGTAATTTACGTAAAGCTTAAAAGCCCGTGGTTATACAAATAAAAGGAGGTGGTTTTGTGTACATGGTTCTAACTAGTTGGTCCTTGCAGGTGTACATGAGAGCTGCGAATAATGAACAAGTGACAAGTGGCATTAGTCTCATGCGTCATATCGATTAGAAAAGTTAATGGACAAGTAAATATAATTACAAAAATGACATTTCGATTTATAGGCACTTTATGTGAAAAATATTCGAAAAAAAAAAAAAGCAATAAGCAATTGTTCTGTACTGCAAGGAAGATTAAGAAGCATATAATAATATAAAAGGTTAATTATTATTAAGATATTCATTAATTTCTCACAGAAATTTGCTAGTTGAAGTAAATGTATTAACTCTAATAAAGAAATAAAAGAAAGTATCTGAAATTATATCGCACAGACAATTTATAAAGATTGAAATAAATTTTAAATAATAAACATGTCTAAATCATTTGAATTGAGCAAGAATTAATAAGTTAATGTGAGTTGTTTCGTTAGATATCCAGCTCCATCTTTTAAATTAAACACACTCGCGTGCACTTGATACAGTCGAACCTTACAGGTCTCTGCTTACCGTGAGATAGCTGCACTCTCCATACACGTCAATTACAATACTGCTGGTGGTTCTAATGTTTGCTTCAGCTTTTAAACTATGAAATTAGTGGGTCGGGGCGGGGAACAGTATCATGTCATTGCCCGATAGTGTTAAGTAAACCAGTGTCAAGGTCGATTGCTGAGTTCTGCTGAGCTGGGATAGAAGAACAAAAAATATTTCAAGTTCGAGGTCAAGATTTTGACCTAAAAATATTTCAGATGATTGAACTTTGTGATTGTATAAATTCGTAGCCCCAAGAACTGTGTTCTCCCCCCCCTCCTCCCACCACACACACACACACACACAACCACAAAACATGGTGATTGAACTGTATAGCCACACACAACAAATGGTGAGTTATCTGTATAGCCACACTCAACAAATGGTGAGTTTACTGTATAGCCACACACAACAAATGGTGAGTTATCTGTATAGCCACACTCAACAAATGGTGAGTTTACTGTATAGCCACACACAACAAATGGTGAGTTATCTGTATAGCCACACTCAACAAATGGTGAGTTTACTGTATAGTCACACACAACAAATGGTGAGTTATCTGTATAGCCACACACAACAAATGGTGAGTTATCTGTATAGCCACACTCAACAAATGGTGAGTTTACTGTATAGCCACACACAACAATTAGTGATTTAACTGTATAGCCACACACAACAAATGGTGATTTAACTGTATAGCCACACACAACACATCAACACATGGTGTCGAAGAAAGTCTACCGCCCTTCCCCCGAACGAAATGGAATTTATTTTTAACATTCCGCCTCCCCTCCCCCCCCCCCCCCCCCCCCGTTAATTACAAGTGTCTCACAATATCGAGGATTTGCAACCTTGGCTAGATAAAGAGTTGACAACCCACATTTTTGTATTCAGTGGGTGATAACTTGTGACTGCATTAATACGTGGTCGCAAAATTGTGATTATACGTAGTTAACAACCCACATTAAAAAATTCACTGGCTTACAACCTGTTATTATAAGTCAGTGGCTTAAAATCTTGTCTTCATAATTGGTTGACAACCCGTATTTTTTAATTCAGTGGGTGGCAACTTGTGACTGCATTAATTTTAATCGATGCTTGTTTCAAAATTGTGATTATTCGTAGTTGACAACCGACATAAAAAAAAATTCACTGACTTACCACCGGTTATTATAAGTTTATAATCTCGACTCCATAATTGAGTGACAACCCGTAGTTTTTTATTCAATGGTTGACATCCTGTATCTGCATACGTGGTTGCCAAACTGTGACTATACGTGGTTGGCAACCTGTGGCTCATGAGCCACATTAAGCCCCAGACCAACCATCTCCCAATCAATAAACCTCAACACACAACAACCATGTATCGGATTTGAACCCTACTATCTACCACCCATGGTGTTGCTCAAGTATCTTCCAGCCACCCTTCTGATAACAGTCAAAACGAAAAAAAAAAAAAAAACCAATACACGCTGAAACTTCGATCAAGTTTTGTCTTGCTTTAGCAGACCGCACAAAACCCACTTATTCGAATTTCCTGTCATTACTCTATGTCTACTATTATCTGCCCTTGTGGTAAAAAAAAATAGATTTTTTTCCCCAACACCCTCAATCTTGCACAGTAAAACACTGGAACACGATACATAAAAACAACATGACCTGCGGAGAAGGAAGTCTATACCCCCTCCTCACCAAACTCACTCACCTCCGTCTATTTACAAAATAAGGTATCATGCAGGGTAATATGCATTTAGTTGATCGATACACTAATTACTAATTAATTAACAACCATCTCTTCTACAGATCAAAGTAATTATAGATGTTGCAGATGGGTTGAAAAAAAAAATTACGTTGTGTGATGGAGCGTGCGATAATTACCATTATCGTAGTCCGAAAGTCACTGAGCCGTTCAGCAGAACTGTGTACCCAGCATGTAATTTGTGGTTAGTGCAGCTAGAGTGGCAAGGCGTTGTAGTGGGTGTGGGATCAGCCTCTACCACATACGATATTAAACACTAAGTCTCTTATAAAACTTAACATTTGTAAAAAAAAAAAAGTTTAAAAGGAAGCTCCTATAGATTAAAAATTAAAGTTAGTTAAATTAAAATATTTCAAGAAACTATAAAATTTAAGTATTATTTCTCTTTGACTAAAACTTTTTTAGTTTCATTGATGAGAAATACAATCTTAAAACAAATAGATAAAAACAATTAAAAAAACGCAAACATAAAATCGAAGGTAAATAAATGTACATCCACAATTTCCTATAGATCAGGGGTCTCCAAACTACGGTCCGCGGGCCGGATGCGGCCCGCGAGGTCCTCTCATCCGGCCCGCGGAGAACCTTTTGTCCACGGAAAAAAAACGTTTGTTGGTGATGGCTGAGGAACTTTGCTCAGAAATATCAAAGACATGCCTGGAAGAAACTGGCCCCCGAATTGCAAATTTATAGTTAATGCGGCCCTCGGACTGAAAAGTTTGGAGACCCCTGCTAAAGAAAATAGCAACAATTTCAGCATCTAATCTTCTTTTCCAACGGTCTCAAGAAGAAACCGGGAGTCACTTCCGGCCGTGGCTTGTCCTGAATTCACGTTGGCCGGTCAACAAAATCACAAGACATCCTGGAGGATGCTGTCTAGTGCTGAAGTGTCGGCAACCGGAAGTCGACATCTGTCTATGATAAATACAGCTGAGTTTGACAAATTACTTTAGACTTGGTTTTTTTTTAATTCTTCTGATTTTTTGTGTGTAGAACATCATTGGGAATTCCATGACGTCACGGTGAAGGCGTATTTACTGCATGACTTTAATAAATATTTAATGATCAATTTAAAAATGTTAAAAGTGTAGGGGTTTGTGGGTAGATCTAATTTTTTGTATCTTTTAGTTTCGCATTTATTAAAAAGTTTCTTTCAGTTCACAAAATAAAAAAATGTTAAATACAATCATAAAATAGATCTATATCTGAAAAAATAAATATGTTACTGGCTTCAGATATTGTATTTTTTAATTTTTTATTTCAAATATATTTTCTGCAAATTGTATTCATAATTTTAAAAATAAACACCTAAAAAACAATTTTGTTTTGAATTGTCACAACGGTACAGCTATAGAGGGCAAGGTTGAGAGCCCGGAGCCCTTCAGAGGAGAACTCTTTAGCGCAAGAAAAACAAGAAACATAATGATGGCGTTATAATGGGGATGTTGATAAGAATAGTTTTTTTTTAGTTAAATCTTTGAGCCGACGAGGGCCTTTGTGACAACTCAGTTTTGAGAATTCCTGCTTTAATAATATAAAAAAAGAAAACCAATTATCTTCTCCCTTATTTATTTTGACCATAAAATGTAAAAAAAAAACATGTTTCGATATACGGGTTGTCTATGTTAATTTACAGCATTCCGTAATACGATTTTTTATCGAATGAAATAATATAATAGTTAAGTTAAATTTATAATGTCAACTTTTTAAAAAATAAATTGTCAGCCATTTATATTTGTTAAAAAAATATCACCGTTCAGATCTGAATGTCCAAAATGTTGCAGATAAGGTAAAATGGAGAAAAAAACACGTTTCATCAATTATTTCAACATCAATTATGTTTAAATCTGGACATTTTTAGCATCAATTTAAATTTAAAATTGTTAATTAATTTATTTTCTTCAGCCTTCATTTGTTAACAGATGAATATTTAATTGTTTACACCAACAAATGGTAGCTGCAGTGAGGTTAATGTAATTAGTAATAAAACAAATAGTATTAGTTACCTCACAAGTTAAAGACAGTTACAAGTACTATGGACGTTTCGACCCAAGGTCTTCGTCAGCACACAACAGTGTGATTACAGATTAGACAAATAAAGACAAACAGTAACACATTTTTTGACTTAGCTCGACAGTGAAAACACTTGTTGTTAGGTGAAAGATATCTGTTCATTCAAGCCATCGGGTGCCCGTGTACCAAATTTAAGAATGAACAGATATCTTTCACCTAACAACCCCCCCCCCCCTCCCGCATACACCACGCCCCCAACCCCACCCCAATACGGTGTCCAAGCGTCCTTCTCACGCGTCTTTTCTTTTGGATATCGTGGCTAGCAGACAAGACGTGTTTTCACTGTAGAGCTAAGTAAAAAAATGTGTTACTGTTTGTCTTTATTTGTCTAATCTGTAATCACACTGTTGTGTGCTGACGAAGACCTTGGGTCGAAACGTCCATAGTACTTGTAACTGTCTTTAACTTGTGAGGTAACTAATACTATCTGTTTTATTACTAATTGTTTACACCGATTAGTTCTTCACTATGTTATGTAATAAACATTGTCATTTTTATTCTCAAGAACAGTTTGACAGTTCTACCAATGATTACATATCGCAGTTATACTTTAAACCCCATGTAGCAAGTTTTTGAAAACTAAAATCAGCATTAGAAAACTTGAGCAGGAATACTACTACGAATCAAAGCAGTAATAGTCAACTGAGGTCGCTCGTATGACAACCGACTACAACATCCTTACATTAAATGTAAGCCCATTTGACAACCAACTAGCAACATGCTTGCCATAAATGTAAGCCCATATAACAACCAACTAGCAACATGTTTGCACTAAATTTAAGCCAGAATTAGCAAACATGCTTGCACTTAAATTAATCACATAATCAACAGCCTCGTCTCTAATTGCTTAAACTTTAATCGCATGTGGAGGCCGGATTTTCTGCTATAAAAATCTTCGTAGCAATAAAACGATGGCGATTCAAATTATGGACGTAATTTAATTAATTTCTATTGTAGCGAATTTCTTAATCTGAAAGTGGCTCTAGTCAATGTTTCACTTTTATTTTAGAATTTTTTATTTTATTTTTTTCGTTCATGCTTTGATACTAAGTTCGGTAGAATTTCACCATTACTAAAGCAACTACATCTGTAATACGTTTCTGAAGATCTGTCTATTTTATTGGTTACATTTTCGCTACAATTCAAGGCGGCAAATTTTGATGAATTTTCCCGTCCTATCATTGGCGTATGAGGATTTTGTAATGTGGCGGTTGGGGCGAGATAGGTGGGGTATGTTGGGGCTGTTGGGGGCGGGGTGGGAGTTGGAGCTCGATTTTGGCTTGTTTTTGTTTACATAGTTATTTCAGACGTATCCCAAAAAATTCTCGAGCACACTGTGACCAAAAGTTTAATCGTCCATTTATGTATTTGTCGCATTCGGATACACGTCCATCCGAGCATTTGTCGTTATTGGGTAAACATACATCAAAGAAAACGGCTTTAGTGCCAACTACATTTGGGCAAGTAACTTTCGGGCATAGATCGTGGACCTACATACGTCTTACGTGGGCCTATTTTTTTTTTGCCTGAATTTATGACCAACGTAACTCTAATATTTGTAGTTATGACTATCTCATCATGGCCTTCATTAATTTCCTCTAAATCTTTTCTGACCTAGAACCGGTGTCCTCAAGTCTATATTTCCGTTAAATAAACCCAAGTCTACATTCAAGTTTATGTGGGTTAATCCTTCTTGAGTTGACAAACAAGAGTTAATACCAAAAGTAACACGACATTTAGAAAAAAAAACACAGATTCCAACGGTTCTCAATATGCTTCAAGTTGAGGTACTGCTACAACAAGTTTACATTTGAACAGGAAAATTCGTGGATATAAGGGATTGTAAGAAATAAACAAATTGTATTTTTACCAAAACATTTTAAAAATAATAGTTATTTCTGGTTAGGATTTTATAAATATATTCAGGGTAAAATGACTTTGAGGACCGCTGCAGAAAAGGATTAGAGGTGCTGAGAATTAATCAGGACTCCCAGCGTTGAGCGCATTAGCTGCACTGGAAACTCGGCGCAGTGTGTGACTTGGAGATTCGACACCGCTTTTGTCTTGTATGGATGGAGTCAGTGGTCCTCACGTTATGAGCCACGGCACAGGCTGTGTCTACACGTCTCAGTACAAAGGAGAGATTTGGGGTACAGCTGCTATAAGAAGTGGGATCTAAAATCTTAAGTTAAGACCATATTTATGTGGACTAATTGAATATAATATTATAGAATGAAATTTTTTTCGCTTTTCTACTCTCAGTACATGATTCTTGATACACATACACACCCACACTTATATAAGCGCGCTCGCACAAACAGACACATGCACATACGCATACACACACACACACACACACATATATATATATATATATATATATATATATATATATATATATATATATATATATATATATATATATTCACTGTTAAGGTAGGAATTAATATCAAGTCTAAGACTAACATAATTTATATAAGTAATATTAGCAAAAAAAAATTTTCTGCTTCTGTGTATACAGTCACATATCAATTATATTACATGTTTTATTTATAATATTTGTCTATTGAAAATAGGTCTATAGAACTAGATTGCATAGGATAAAAATGTGACAGTACATCTTAGACTGATCAAACAACAACTTACTTTTAAACTCAGACATAAGTTTAAGCAAGGACAACAATGACTCGTCAATTCATAAACTTCCCAAGACTTCCACAACATAGTTACGTTCAATGATGCAAGCACTTCAAGCATTTCATGACCGAATGAGCGACTGACAGCTAGATCCAGAGTCTAGTGAAAGCAACACGAGATTAAAGTGACGGTCTTTACGCACACTGCCTTCGATTTCATAAGTTGTCAGGAAAAATGCTGATGTATACAAAATACGGTAATTTGGCGTCATGGGCGGCCCGCATGGTTTTGCCCAGGTGGAGTTTCGTCTTGCGTATATGCATTTTATACACACACATACACACATAAACATGCACAGACACCAAACCAATAACCAATATATATATATATATATATATATATATATATATATATATATATATATATATATATATATATATATATATATATATATATATAAATATAAATATAAATAAATATATATATATATATATATATATATATATATATATATATATATATATATATATATATATATATATATATATATATATATATATATATATATATATATATATATATATACGGACTCTCACATTTAAAATTTACTTTACCATGTTTGTGAGGTGTTAGGTAGCTGTCACCAATCAATAGGTTCTAATTATAGGTATACGAAAGTCAGTTTGCAGTGTAGGTACATAATAGGAAATTTGATGAAAAATTTATTTGTAAGTTGTAAGATATTCAAAATAAACAAAACAAGCAACAAAATAAGTGCTTTGAATAAGCCTCGTAACGTCGAGCTATATTCCTTATAAAAAACACGGAAGTTTGTATATTTATAAAACGTATTGTAGTGATTTTAGCACGTAAAGTCAAGCCGCAGGTACGAATACTCGAGTACCGGTATCGCGGCATCGATACTGTATTATAGTTGAGCTGGTGGCGCGAATCGTGGGGGTCGTCTGCCGGCGACTTCTGCATACACGAGTCCACGTTTGACGTCTTATTGATGTCGTCGCTGGCATACGGGCAGATGGTGAAGTGTCGGAAAATTCTATGTAATTACGATATTCTTTCAACCGTTTTGTTCTATACATTGATTTGAACAATTGAGCAGTTCAGAAATGTGGAGAAAAGTGTAAATTATTAATATGTAGTAGTGTGAAAAAAGTTTGTGCCTTTCAACAATGGATAATTAATAATTATTTAAATATTTTTGTTTTACCTGTGCTTGAGAGTGTATCGAATATACGCAGCTCTATATGTAGTTGCATTCAACAAATTATTATTCAACAAATTATTATTCAACAAATTATTATTCATCACATTATTATTCAACACATTTTTATTCAACAAATTATTATTCAACAAATTATTATTCAACAAATTATTATTCAACAAATTATTATTCAACAAATTATTATTCAACAAATTATTATTCAACAAATTATTATTCAACAAATTATTATTCAACAAATTATTATTCAACAAATTATTATTCAACACATTATTATTCAACACATTTTTATTCAACACATTTTTATTCAACACATTTTTATTCAACACATTATTATTCAACAAATTATTATTCAACAAATTATTATTCAACAAATTATTATTCAACAAATTATTATTCAACACATTTTTATTCAACACATTATTATTCAACAAATTATTATTCAACAAATTATTATTCAACAAATTATTATTCAACAAATTATTATTCAACAAATTATTATTCAACAAATTATTATTCAACAAATTATTATTCAACAAATTATTATTCAACAAATTTTTATTATCATTAAGGTAATTGTGACAAGAGGAAACTCATTTGTGTAAGTTTTTTGAAAGTAATTAGAAAGAGAGCTTTAAACACCTACCGGTTCAGCCATTACCCCCCCCTTCCCCCCCCCTTCCCCTCTATTTTCTATTATTATTTACTAAGCCAACAGAAGAAGTACGATCTCGAACTGGCCATAAACCCTTTGCAGATGTACTGTACGCAGTGAAGTGAACAGTTTATGCCAATCTGACCACAGAATCTATATATATATATATATATATATATATATATATATATATATATATATATATATATATATATATATATATATATATATATATATATATATATATATATATATATATATATATATATATAAGTTGACCATATTAATATACACCCCTACTTTGTCACATAACTATAGTGTGCATCATACAAAGCAGTATTGTGATTACTCAGCTATGGCCTCTTCCGTTACCTCGCAGAAAGGTTTTAGGACATTAGTTGCTGATGAATTTATGTTTGCCATAAGCAGGCAAAGAGATTTGGAAATGTGTATTTAGGACATGTTAAGCAAGAGTTCACACAATAGATGATCACATGGTATTGGAGAGGTGTGATCATTTTTATGTACCTACCAGCAAAGAAACGTAAGCGTTATGTTTGCGTTAATGGTGTAATAAAAAAATAGTTTAACGTTACAAAGCTGAAGACTCATTCACATTTTTGAAATATATTTAGCGTGTTTTGAACCTTAATGTTGTGTAACTACCGTTACTTTTTTACTTTCTCGTATATACGAAGTATAGAGAAAGTATCGTAATCGTGCACAAAAATCACTTGAAATTTTAACAATTTTCACCGTATAACACCTCAGTCCTTCATCACATCCGAAGTATAGAGGACTTATTTTAATCGGGCAAAAATTATCAATCCAGATTTATCAAAATTAAGAGGTTTTATGCGTAATCCAGTCTGAAAAACTGGGCTTTGCAATTCTATCCGTATGTCTGTGTGTCTGTCTGTCTGTGTGTGTGTCTGTGTGTAAACACGATTACTTGAGTACCGTTACAGCTAGGTTGATGAAATTTCATATACATGTATTTTATCAAAATAGTAGATCCGTATCAACTTTTGAGCGATTTCCGATAACTGGAAGTGGTACTTTTTCTACTTTGAATTTTTCAAAAGCCTATAACTTGAGTACTATTTCAGATAGATAAATGAAATTTCACATGTAAGTATAAGATCTAATTCTCTACCTTCTGTTAAATTTTGAGTAATTTCCGTTGACCGGAAGTAGTAATTTACGCTACTTCCGATTTCTCAATTAAATTTTTAATGTACTAATAATGTTGCGCACTATTATGCACTTTTTTTAATTGGCGTTCACTTGGTGTGCTATTCTTTTGTCTACGAGATTTTATTCTATTTTTAAAACTTTAAGCATTTAAAATGGATTAAAAATCATGTCTATAACCCGAGTTCCCATCCCCTGTTGTTTTATATAAGAATATTCGAGAAAGTTTAGGGGAGATCACTCCCGGTTTATTTGTTTTATACATTATTATTTATTATACCTTTCAGGCTAAAAGAGTAAGTTTGTTATAATTTTTACTTTTACGAATCAAATGTTACTACAAAGATTAATAAATCTTTTGATGGTTTGTTAGGTTTAACAAATTTATTTTATTCATAATTATAATGCGTAAAAAAAGTAAACAAAACCATATTGACAGTCAATAAAATAAAGTTCAAATCATCTAAAATCATCGTACAAACTATTAACATTTTGTTGTGAGAAATTTTGTCTGAGATCATTTGTCCATGATAAAAAAAAATGATTTGTCCTGAGATAATTTGTCCTGTCATCGTTATGTGTCTTGATTTGAGATGTGTAGTTACCGCTTTAGAAGTTTTGTAATTACCGAATTAGAAGTTTAGTAATTACTGGATTAGAAGCTTTGTAATTACTGAATTAGAAGCTTTGTCTTTAATTAGAAGTTTTGTAATTACCGAATTAGAAGTTTTGTAATTACTGGATTAGAAGCTTTGTAATTACTGAATTAGAAGCTTTGTCTTTAATTAGAAGTTTTGTAATTACCGAATTAGAAGTTTTGTAATTACTGGATTAGAAGCTTTGTAATTACTGAATTAGAAGCTTTGTCTTTAATTAGAACTTTTGTAATTACCGGATAAGAGGTTTTGCAATTATCAGAGTAGCGTTTCGTAATGACGAGATTAGTTTTGCAATGACTAGATAACCCCTGAGGTATATGCTGTCACCAGAATACCTTAGAGCTATGTAATGACTGGATTAACCAATTGATTTTTGAAGAACTGATTAAACCGATCAGCTAAAGTAGGGACTGACGCACTAAAGTCATCATACCAAGCCCCCCCCCCCCAGCCTGTTTTAACTACCATTATAACATGGTATGAGATTTTAATAATGATGCTGAGTAAATATAAATTACCTCACTCTTGGCTTATTTATATAGATAAAAAACTGAAAATCGATTTTTCAGTTTTCAAGAAAAATTAGTTTTTTTTTCGCTTTCCGTTCTTTCTTTATTAAAAAAAATAAAAATAAAATATTTCGTTTACAACTCGATTGATTTGCCTGCCACTCGGAAGAAAATTATCTGCCCCTGACCAAAGTCTGAAAACCCTCAGGGTTGAAATCTTCATTGAAAACAGTTCATAAGATTCAACATTAGATATTCTTGCCTTGTCGTTTGGGCACTACTCTATCGAGAAAGTTAAAACGAAAACGCTGCATTGAAAGAGGGTCAATCCTAGCTCTGACCCCATTTTCCTGTTGGATGTCGAGGTCATTGAACCCGATGAACTCTATTTCATCTGCCCTATGTGTCTTGAGCACGAACGGGGAAAGAGTGATGAAAAGACGGTCAAAAGGTGTAGCAAGATTAACCACAATTATTTAATAGGACAAGTAGTGTGGATTAATTAGAAGCTTAGTTAGTAAAGACAAACCACCTCTTACCTCTTAAGTGCAGGAGTATTGGTACAGGATCCTGATTAATATTTAAAACCGTAGAACTTGATTACAGACAGTCGTCAGAATAGATTTCAATGCTGTATTTAACCCTTGGCTACATTGTAACCATCTTTAGAAACACAATCTATGGCTTTTCTAACTTTTATGCGATTCATAGGTATTTACTTATAATGATTTAAACTACAAATACTTTACAAAATACATTACCAAATTTGGTTTAGTACAAAAATGTAGTTAAACAATTGATCTTTGTTTAAGACTGCAACTTTAAGGTAAAAATGTTTCTTTTTCAATTTATTATAAAAAATTTAGCATTAAAATTAAAATTATTTTTGTCCCTAATGTGAGTTTTTTTTTAAAACGACAATCAGCACTCTAAACGAGGTATTCTTAATTTATTGAATTTTTTTTCTCTCACGATAATCATTAAATTAAACAAAATTAGGAAGATTAAATATCGCCAATACAAATATTGAAAAATAAAAAAAATTACACAATTCGTTTCGTTTTCTCGTTTTTAGTTTCTACTTTCTGGATTACACGACTGATTAAAAGGTATTACTAACTCTGTAATTTGAAAAAAATTTTAAATCCATAGTTAAATAGAATATATATATATATATATATATATATATATATATATATATATATATATATATATATATATATATATATATATATACATATATATACAAATCTTAACAAACACCATTTATGTATAACACCATTTATGTATTATTTTTTCTATTTAACTATGTATCAAGATTGCTAAAGTTGAGAGGTGATTTTTAAAAAATTGATTGCAGTAATGAAGCTCAATATGTGGTGGCCTGTTTTTTAACTAGTAAAACTTAATTTTAATTACATTTCACGGTAATTCATTTTTAAAAACCATGATTCATACAAGAAAATGCGCCCCAAAAAAACAAGAAAAAAACGTTTACAAACGTATCGATAAGAAATACAAAAATTAAACTAAAAACTCAATTTTAAACGAACGAATAAAATAAACATTAAGATTATGATTAAAGCTGCAGCGTTGTCAAGAGACCTGCGTCACTAGTGATGTTTTTTAATGTGTATGTCAGATAATTTAAACTCCTTCTAGTGACCAAAGCGTCCAATTCTAATTATAAAAACAACACAAAATTAAATTTAATGCATTATCGATTTTCAATTAAATTTATTTTCAATTTTTTTAAAACATCATCTTTGAGTATTAAACAATACGTTAAAAATCGTCATAAAATATTGGTTTTTAATACCACTGAACAGGTAGTTAATGTAATTTAAATGAAAGGAATGATATTGACATTTCTCACGGAACGATTTTTGGTAAGTCATATTAATCAGATTAAAAAAAATAGATAAGATTTTCGCAGATCTAGATCTATCCGTGTCTTAACAAAAGTCAGAGACATACAGCTACCTCAATATCTGTACATTACTCGAAGACATAGCTAGAGCTAGTGTCTGAAAATAAGTCACAGAT
Source organism: Physella acuta (assembly GCF_028476545.2). Lineage (NCBI taxonomy): Eukaryota > Metazoa > Mollusca > Gastropoda > Physidae > Physella > Physella acuta. The sequence continues at coordinate 203,371 of NW_026731831.1, forward strand.
ATAGAGCTATTCTAGTGTCTGAAAATAACTAAAGTTGTTGTTAACTCAACTCTAACTGTTGTCCAGTCAACTCGAGCTGTTGTCTAGTCAACACTAGCTGTTGTCTAGTCAACTCTAGCTGTTGTTATAACTACTCTATTTATTGTCAAGTAAACTCTAGCTGCTGTCCACTCAACTCTAATACTTGTCCAGTCTATTGTAGCTGTTGTCCGGTCAACTCTAGTACTAGTCCAGTCAACTCTAGTTAATGGCGAGTCAACTCTAGTTTTTGTCAAGTCAACTCTAGCTATCGTCCAGTCTATTCTAGCTGTTGTCCAGTCTATTCTAGCTGTTGTCCAGTCAACTCTAGTTATTGTCCAGTAAACTCTAGTTCTTGTCCAGTCAACTCTAGTTCTTGTCTAGTCAACTCTAGCTGTTGTCCAATAAACTAGCTATTGTCCAGCCAACTCTGACTGTTGTCCAGTGTTTTGAAAGTACGATATCCCTCGGGACCATATCGCGACAGAGAAACAAACCACTCAAGGGAATCAACTCACACTAAATATGTCACCTTGTCTCTGGTAACTCGACAACTGCGTTCTAAATAGTTTGATACATGATAATGACTTTCGCTTAGCTCCCTTTAAGCTATTCTGTATATTTATTTTTTGTATTAGTATATCTACTTCGATATAATAATAATATAAAATAAACGTTTTTCAGCTAACTAGATACATTTAAATGCACCCACAACCAATATATTAAAAAGGTTCCAACACGGTAAAACGATGAAAACAGTCTTTATTTCATGTGATTTTTGTGCACGATTACAGTTCTTGTTCTATACTCTGTTTACGAGTGTGTATATACTTCACTACAGAACTCTCCGCACTTTCCACAGCACAGAGAATCACCTTTTTGAAAAAAATTAGTTTTTCACTAACAAAAGAAAATGAAATTGGAGGTTTTGTATTGGGTTTAAGTAAACAATTTTCAATGTGTGAAAGGATAAGTCAGATAAAAGTATCACTTAAGAAATATTTATTAGTCCTTACAAACTGTAATGCTAAAGGAAATATGACAAGACAAACTTACGTGTGAGGTAACAAAACAAACACATATTTATTTTCCCTATCTGTATGTATGTAGGTGTGTACGTGAGCTTGTAATCTTAATGTTTTCTTATAGAAAATATAACGATTTACTTAAATCGAAATTAGTTTTATATGTCTTAAACTTATACCAATGTTACACTAGTATCGGCTGAATTCATACTTACCTACGACCGTGTTTTTAGTTCGGTTTAATATATTCATATGCATTTGTTGACAGGGGAATGTCTAATTGATGCATATTCAAGAACACGAGTACCAGTTGCTTGTTTGAATATTAAAAAAAAAAGAAATAATTAAAATGACAAAACAAGAGCTTAATTGAGTTGCTGTGAAACTTTCAAGATTACAATATTTCAATATTTTTTTCTATATAATTTAAACAAAGAATGGACGCAAAAACAATACAATTTTTAAATTATAATATGTTCTAATTAGAACATTAAAATGTTTTTTTTTAAAAACGAAAATACCTTAAATGGTTCGATTCTAAAATTTAATTAATTTTAAAATCAAACTTCGATGTTTTTTTCCCCACTTTTTTTTGCGTGAAATCAGTCATTGAATCATGTCCACGGCCCATTCGATTACCAATGCATTTCACGACAACTTGTTATGGTTGTCATGTCGCATCAACCGGGCCTTCTGTTTCACTTCTGCCCATGACAGTCCTCCATCATTGATATGCCACAGAAGACAGATATCGATCCAGACAATTAATGTCCTATAACTAGTTGCCCCACCTTGCATCGTGGCGTTACTAGGTGGAGCGGGGGGATTCAGCCCCGGGCTAAGCATAAAATCTGTTATGTTTCGAGGAGATGGATTAGTTCAGCAGATATTTTGATATGGGTAGTGATAAGGCGAGTCACACACAGTGTTTTGCATTCTATAATGTATTCCTAAAAAAATATCTTTTTTTTTTCTAGTTTTCAAAAGGAATTTCATGAAATGTTGAAAAGTGAATGAACATAGTGAAATTTGACACAAAATTTTTTATAGAAATTTAGAAAACTGTAAAAACCCACAGATAAAACAGCTAGAAATTAAGTTTAGTAATAGATATACTGGAGGAATATGATAGGAAGATGATAATAGGAATAATTTCATCTATGTATAATAGGTTATCACTGTTTTCCTAGTTCATAATATCAAGCATCCATTGTGGTTAGTTTAAAATCTATACATGAAATAATGCCTACACAACTTTCTTTTTATCTTCACAAGTGCCAGAAAATTCTTGGTTGATTTGGCGTTTGGATGCTTTTCACTAACAAAGGAAGTGAAGACAAGCTTGGCTCTTTCGACTAGTTAAAAGTTTGAAATTCTTCGCCTACTTGGGGGCGTGTATTGTCTGCTGACTCGAAGTTAAGAGTTGGTGAAAACTGTTTATCATGGAATGCCACAATGACGCAAATTTCTGAGCTGTGTGCTTCGTTGTGAATTTTTCGAATGGCGATGTGCTTCCATACTGCTATATCTGTGTTTTTGACTTCACTGCTAAAACATCACCATAATACTTGACGCCCCACCAACAAAAAACGCCCTTGTAATTAACGCCCAAGTCAACGTAAAAGCCTTGTATTTCACAACTCAACGACGCAATCAACTCGTGAACACCCCAGTACTATACCTTTACTTACGGAGCAAAAGTAGAACTCACGTATTTGATGCCTTAGCCACAACCCCGTGTGTGACGCCACAGCCATCCTCCATGTGTGACGCCCCACTAACGCAGCACCTCCGTGTGTGACGCTCCACCAACGCAGCACCCCCATGTGTAAAGCCACAGCCATCCCTTGTGTGTGACGCCACACCAACGCAACACCCTCGTGTTTGACGCCCCACATCTGCATGAAATCCAAAGTCTACCCTAAGCAGACCATGTCTCAAGTCAGTGTGGGGGACCTGCCGGACAGCCGTGCTGCCCTCCTGGCTGCCCAGTACCAACAGGGGAATGTACTGGTCAGGTTGTGTAGGGGCAACCCTCTCACTAAAGCAGGTACACACACAGTTCTATTATGATTTCCATATATATATATATATATATATATATATATATATATATATATATATATATATATATATATATATAAATTATATATATAGAACTAAAAAACTGTAATATATATACATACATATATATATATATATATATATATATATATATATATATATATATATATATATATATATATATATATATGTATATATATATATATATGTATATATATATATATATGTATATATATATATACGTATATATATATATATATATATATATATATATATATATATATATATATATATATATATATATATATATATATATATATATATATATATATATATATATATATATATATATATATATATGTATATATATATATATATGTATATATATATATATGTATATATATATATATATACGTATATATATATATATATATATATATATATATATATATATATATATATATATATATATACATTATATATATATAGAACTAAAAAAACTGTTATATATATCAGGAAACACGCTGTTTTAGCTCTAAGACAAATCAATGTCTTATACCTGTAATCACTGTAGGGACGTTGGTAGTACCTAGCCCGCCCAGCTTTAGACAAATGGCAATTTGAATTTGTACAAATGTAGTAGGTTAATCGTAAAAGTTGTGGAAGAAAGTAGAGTTCAACTATTTGAACTTTAGAGTGGGTATCAGGTAGAACTGCATCCAAGCAACCCCTTCAATCAACCAATTTTTTTTAGTAATGTTCATGGTTTATTAGAGCTCCCCCCCCCCTTTAACTGAACCTTGTCCTCCCGTCTCCCCAGGTAAACGAATCCAGATGGCCCGTATGCTGCTGTTGACCATTCTTCCAACAATTGCCCTCGTCATCATCTCGTGTATAGATCTCAACGCCAAAGCTCAGAAGGTGGGTCCCACGTTTTCTACCTGACGCTCTAGATGACATAAGATCTAGACTCTCTAGCTAAGTTCTAGACTCTACTTCCTGACTCTCTAGCTAACATGAGATCGATTGACTCACCTTTTATCCCAACTTACTCACCCAAGCATAGGCGTAGCTAGGGGAGGGCGGGTTGGGCGGCCGCCCCGGGCGACGACCTCAAGGGGGCGCCAAAAGGGTAGAGAAATTAATTTAAAAGCTCATTTTAAGCTAAAGTATAGAATTATACACTGTCAAAGTTACGAAAATAAACGAATACAAGGCTTTACACACTGATTTAGCTGTTTCTATATCAATTTTGTGGCACCGAAATTAAAATGTTACGGCTTAGTAGCTGGTAAGAAGTGCCACAAACCTTTCCAACTGCAGTGGGGGCGCTTCACAGACAGGAATAACTATATATAGAAATAGGAGGGAGGGGCGCAAAGTTGATAGCCCGCCTCTGCACCCAAGGGGATCTCGGTCTCCCTTTTATGGCCCACTCAATGGTCTAGCTTACATGTACTCTCTGATTTTATAAAACTTCGACGATTAATATGATCTTTAAATTATATCATCAATTATAATATTTGGTCTCTCTTCCCAACCTATTGACTTACATAAACCCAATGTTTTGTCGCATATTTACTAAATGACTGCCAACATTGCATTTTTATTTATTGGCCCTAACTGTATATGAAACAAACCAGAGCCAGATAATTTGGATGCACATTTTGTTCAATTAATTTAGTGGATGCTGCTATTTTCACTGATGTTAGGTACGCTTCGTCTCAAACTCAAGTAGATTTGTATCAAAGGGTCACAACACAGAGATAGGGACAAGGGGCTTAACTGGCAAATTGCTTGTCGTACTTTAGAGACGCCCCCTAAGGGGAAATAATCATAATCCTCCGTCTAGACCCAGGTTATCAGTTACATGTTCTATATTTAGAAACTTCTCTTTGAGCCCGTTTTATTTATTCACTGAACCGGATACTCCAAATTTCCTATCTATAGAACTCTTCGAAATCGAAGTATTGTTCTCTGCTTTCGTTAAACCAACCCTCACACTCCCCACCTTAAATATGATATCGATTTCATCAAAATATTTGTCTCACCACGGTTTGTGTTAGATGCTATAAGTCCCGCTAAACACGTGAAAGCTTTCTGTGTACACAATAAGAGATTCTGTTATCGTAAAATCCGGTTTCAAAAGGGTTTTTGTTACATAAAAAATATATCTTCCACCCGATCTTTCGCTGTTTTAAACAAATATTTTTTCACAACAGTAATGTAACAATATTGGCCTGATTTACAATTTTAACTGATTGATGTTGGCTTTCGTCAATCCCTGATCGATTTCAATTCGAATTATTTAGTTTTATTCCACTTTATTCTATGCTCTGTAACCTCTAGTCTACAATGTAAACGTTTACCATCTCTAGTCTACAATGTAACTGTTTTATAACCTCTAGCCTACAAAGTCACTGTTTAATAATCTCTAGTCTACAATGCAAATGTTCCATGCTATGTAACCTACAGAATAACTGTATCAATAATCTCTATTCCACAACATTACTGTTTTTATAAACTTTAGCCTACAATATGAATGTTTCTACAAAATTGTTTTAACTCCGTCGAATTCGATCAATTCTGCCAAGTAGGATTCATTGATTCATTGAATAAACATTGAAGTAATTAAAAATGTGAAGATCTCATAATAAAACACGGAAAACAAAATACTGTGCCAAAATCAATAACCATACCCACGTACTTAAACGAGTTCTGTCTAAGAGAAACTGCTTTTCTTCAATTTTCTTAGCTTGATGTAAGTGCATAGAAGAGCAATAAGTGTTGTTGAGAACAATTTGAATCAAATCGTCATATTTTTGCTTACAAATTTAATTTTCTTCGGGTCGTAACCATGTTTCCTTTTTAAATTAAAGTTTTAAAAGAATCCACAATTTAAATTATTTGTGTCCTCTGATAATACTTGTACTTGTTTTTATTTATTTTTTTAATATTACCCACCCGCAAGCAACGATTTATTTATTATAAAAAAATACAAATACTTTTGGCACTTGAATTGTTGAGTCAAATACTTGAGTGCTTTGCACTTCCTGTAAATAATTTTCCCCATGAAACTTGAAGAAAAGCATGAATTAACTTAATACTTTATCAGTGCAGTTATAAAAATCGATAAGTCAACACGATTAAACAGTAATATACATCGATAAAATCTTTTGAAATTCGTTTAGTTATGGAAAATACAAAAAACATTTTTTTTTTGGCTTTTCCTAAAATATTGATAAAATGCAACCACATTGTTATGGGGAACGAGCTTTAAGGAATGCACTTTCAAGTTTGAATTATTTCGGACCTATTAATAACGTCGGACATAATCTAGAGGGCAGTATTTCTGACTCAAAAATAACTCAGAAACTTTCGTGAAGATAGCGCGCATGATTTTTATAAAAGTTAGTTAAAGGGGTCGGCGTGGTCGAGTCGGTAAAGCTCATGGTTGCTAAACCGAAAAGTCTCGAGTTCGAACCCTCGGGCAGATGAGGCTCGCTAGCTGGGGACAGCTCCAAAATCAAACAACTGCTGCCTTGTAGTTTGTTCTTGGTTGGACAAAGGCTATGGAAGCAAATCCAAAAAGAAAAGCATGCTGAAATCGGAGTCAATGGCCTCAATGGCGCATAACCAGTTGACAATTAATCCTTAATTGTGATGGAAGCATGGTCGAGTCGGCAAAGCCCATGGTTGATAAATTCGGAAAAAGTGTCGAGTTCAAACCCTCTTGCAGATAAGGCTCGATCCCTCCCAACACTAAAAATTAAGAACGAAGAAAAAGAAGAAGTTAAAGTCAGATTTTACGAAACATCGATACATTCTTTAGAAATTCGTTTGTTATGGAACATACTAAGACCTTTTTTTTTTGTTTTTCCAAAATGTTGATAAACTTTGACCACATAAACGTTGGGGATAAGCTTTAAAAAATGCACATTTAAATTTGGGATTATTTCGGATCTATTAAAAACGTCGGACACAATTTTTAAACATGGCTTTAGAGTACACTATTTCTGACACTACAATAACTCACGAACTTTCGTGAAGATACCGCTTACGATTTTTGTAAAAGTTAATGAAAGTTGATTTCACGATTCAGATGAAGTAGAATTTATCTGTTTCCTTGACCTCGAAAGCAAAAGGTTCGCGTGCCCAGTCGCCTTTAATTTAACTATCTAGTAAGGAAATCATTAAAGCCAGTTAGACTCGGGGTTGATCTTAGAAACTGAACTCGACAATTTCGAACTCGTATATAAATAGAAAAAAAAAATTAACAACAAATAACGTAATTATAGATGTGCTTATTGATTAGATTGACCCATTTCCCTATTTTGGCTTCCGTCTCTTTGGCTTGCTCCGGAACTACAAATATCAATTTTCGTTTAAAGTAGCGTGTTTAAACAGTTTCTCTTTATCGTCAATACAAACAAGAATGACGCCATTGGCTTTAGACAGAAGCCGCGTCTTCAGACCAAACATTTGAATAAACTGGGCAGTGCTGGCTTCTATACAGAGCGCAATGACGTAAGGGCAGTGCTCGCGTCTATACAGAGCGCAATGACGTATGGGCAGTGCTCGCGTCTATACAGAGCGCAATGACGTATGGGCAGTGCTGGCGTCTTTTACAGAGCGCAATGACGTATGGGGGGGGGGGGGGGGAGGGCGGCGTTGAAGGGTTGAGACCGGTGTTTGTTTTGATTTCGTTTTTTGTTGACTTGGTTCAGGTTTTTTAAATAGTTTTGATTAATTACTTTAATTACCCCATGTGGCTTGAATACATGCCGCCTTTAAATTATGGTTCTACGTGCGTGGGGATTTATCTGGCAACATAATTGACTTTGTGTGGTATGTTATGAGTTACGTGTTATTATAAGTTGGGTGATTTTCGGTAATATTTATACACATTTCCTGTCTCCACTTTGCTTTATATTAATTAATAGTTGTTTTGAACATGAAAAGGCATCGGTCAGTGTTAGTACAGGTTGGAGTTAAGGTTAAAATTAGATCAGCATTGGAAGTATGCTTTATGTTAGTTAAGAGTTAGATTTAGCGTAGTTTAGCCGTGTAGTTCTCTGTAACGGATACACTAGGTTAGGTAACTGGTGATAAGGAAACCATAACTCAATCAAATGTAAATCATATAATCAGTGATGGAATCAGCATCCGATGGGCCGCTAGGAGCAGTGATGTATTGAACGTATACCTGCTTTGATTTAAAAAAAATGCCTTATTTAATTAACCAATTAGAGTAGTCTTTTTTAAAATTCTGTATTATCATATGTAAAGTGACCCACACTTCGAGGGCGTCGGTCCTCAGGTTTTGGTGGGGAAAAAAAACTCTATGAAAATTTAATTTGGGAAGGGTGGAAAAGGGGGGGGGGGGCGCTACTGTTTATATCTCGGAACCCCTGGACGTAGTCAGTCCACCCCAGCAAATGAAGTAACCGTACCCTTAAAATAAGGGACGGAATAGAGGAATGGTAGAGAATACGACTGCTTATTCGAAAGTCTCGAGTTCAAATCTGGGTTCAGGTGCGTAGAACGTCAGTGTCCACATTAGAAAATGTTATGTCGGCTGGTTATAGTACTGACCACACTATGCCTTCAAATACCAAGGTTAGAAAAAACAGGTGAACTCTACTTCACTTACCCAGCTGAGCTCAAAAGGAAACATGTTATTTTATTTTTACACTTAAATTATATACATTTTAAAGTGCGATCACTTAAAGCCAGCTTTCGGAATGCATGAGGATTTAAACACCATTTTCAGTACACAAAAAAAATTAAAGCCTAACGTGGGAATGTTTTAGAGTATACTTGATGATTACAGGCCGCTAATGAGCTATAATTGCCAAGCAAATTACCCTGGTTGCATCGAAGTTTATTTTTAAATTCTTAACTTGACTGGCCTGTGTAAGGTGCGAGCTGGTTTTCTTTCGGACATTTTACTCTTTGGTTGAGGAAGGGGGAGGAGTCGTGCGCACTAAAAGTTTCCGATCGGGAGATGATGTACACCCGTTAAAGTATATATTTTCTATATAATTTAGATCTTTCTTACATTTCAATATTTAAATGTCATCCTAAGTAATGGGGGACGGGGACGGTGGACGGGCTTTGGATGGAGGGAGGGTAACTGGAAGAATATCAGGATGCTAGTTCCGGGAGAGGTTTAGACAATCAGACAAAGATCGGTTGTGGAAAATTCTAGGGATGGGTTTGGGTAAAAAAAAAGGATAGGTAGCGGGAAACTGATAGGGATTGGTTTGGGTGAAACTAAGAATCGGTTGGGACAAATTTAGCGATCTGTTTGAGTTTAGGTTTTGCTAATGCGATTAGCTTACATACAACTGAAAATGATTTATGAGACTACATCTATCTGTGGGTAGTCTAGTTTAGAGTGCATGTGTTTTTGTGTCCTAATGGCTTCAGGGTTATCTTCTGAGTTTCGCTGATATCACTGTACTGGCACTCAAGCGGAGGCCTCAGGGACATCGAAAACAGAAGGAAGCCGTAGAGGCGCACAGTAGTAAACAACTGACTAGAGCCAGACTATCTTGATGAACTGTCAAGAAATTAGCCAGAGACCGGCCAAAGTGTAAAGAGCTTTTAGTGGCGGCCCATGTGTCTGGGGCACAAAAGGGAAAATATGATGAATTAAATGAGTTAAAATATCTTCTTTGTTTTTAATTGTATAAGTGTAGACGATTTCTTCCAAATTATTTAAGTATCGTCAAAGAAGTGTCATTAATATGCACCATTTGTTCCCGTCTACCTCGACTACAGCCTGCTTTTTCTTCTGGGTTAGCCTCGATAACTTTAGACCACCATTAAGACAGCAGTTGTTTCATGTTGGTGTTTTCTCTCCTAGACGGGTTGTTGTGGGCCTGATCTTCAAGGAAATCCTAACTCGGGACTTTTGGAGTTAGCAATCTAACTTTTCCATCTAAAATCGCCGTGTAGTATAACGTTTTATATGATTCATCATTGATTTTAAAGAAATCTGGATACAAACTTCCCTTTGGATTTAAAAAAAAACAAAACGAAACAGCTTTCTGCGTTAAAGCAGACAATTGATTTTTGAAGTGCGAGGAATTCTAATTGTACGCTTGACACGAGCTGGCTCAATCGCTGTGCACTTTAGCTATTTCTGATTATTTATCTTCACCTGAGAGAAACCGTTGCCAGACTGGTAAAAACGCTGCCAATTCTGGTCACAGTGTTGATTAATAGGATAATTTGGGGTATTAGAATGTTGTAATTAAAAAAAAATTAAAAATTATTTAAGATAATGTTTTCACTTTCGAACATATTTATGGTGTTGTAAATTGAGTCTGCACTTTAGGTATAGGACAGATGTGGTATATTTTTTTTAGCAAATGACGTGATCGTTTGGTTTTGTGGGCGGATGTTTTAATTCTGATTTATTATCGGACTTGTCTTTTTCATAAGTAGTTTATTAATTAGTTATTTGCTTTATATATTTCATATATATATATATATATATATATATATATATATATATATATATATATATATATATATATATATATATATATATATATATATATTATATATATATAGGGCCTATATATATATATATATATATATATATATATATATATGTATATATATATATATATATATATATATATATATATATATATATATATATATATATATATATATATATATATATATATACAACTTGATAATTTAATATAGAAAAATCAGTGCAACGAAATGAAACCTATTTTATGAATGGAGACTCAATTGAGAAATTTAATTGTCGATTATTGATTAGTGGTTAGGGGCACCCACGTGCATTTATCGAGTGGGAGTCGGCTACGCTGTGGCAGCTTAATGAGCTAAGCCTTGAGCTCGTGCTGAGCTCAGGAGTTTATCTCGTATTCCCCATCTAGCGGTTTTTTTTGTTGGACAGATCACGTGATGATCTCTAGAGCAGGCTGACCTTTGACCTGGTAAATGGTATTAATTATATCACGGAGGTGATGCAGTGATAAACGAACGCGCTGTGACAGACAGAACATACTCTATTTCGGTGCCTGGTCGTTTACTGTTCAGGGTTTCTTTCAGACTTTTTTTTCTTCAGAAGTGGGTGGGGGCATTTGAAACCTTCGGGGCGAAACTGGTAAAACTATGTATTTCCTATATAAATTATATCCCCCCCCAAGAGATGCCTGAAAGAAACACTGTTAATGCTCCATCTTCCATCGGTATTGTTTGCTCGTATAACTAAATACCTGCAGATAACTTTTATAAATACAATTTTTTAATTACTTGAATAGGAAAAAACACGTCTTTTCTGTTCTGTAGTACAATATGATTAATGAAACAGTATGGTTTGAGTTATTTGACACTATGTCAGGTCTCATCCCTTTTCCATTCTCAATAACATTTCTCTTCATTTGTAAATTTTTAACAATAATGTATAATTTATTTTTAAACACAGTTATGTTTAAATGTAATATAATTCATTTTATGTAACATTATCGGAGCAATACCACGGTACTCAAATTAAAAGAAATCGTTCCATTAAAAAAATTGGTGACATATTGATTGCGAGACTAGGACAAACCAGTAGTTAAGTTAATTAATAAGCCAAATGTACGTTGATTACCCTTTGTATTGTAGTTAATACCAATCAGTGGTAGATACAAAGTTTGCTAGTAGTGTTGTCTTTACGTTTTGTGTTTGTATAATTAGATCTTTGTTTTAGTTTGAAATTGGGCCTCAGCAATAAAGTTAATAACACATGGTTTAACAAAAGTGCTTAGAGTAATCCTTGTGTAGAAAGTATACGTCTTGGATCTTAAAAATAATTTTCAGTTAAAAAATAGTTAAATGTAAGTTTTTTTTGTATTATTTAAAAATTTACAAATGCATGCTAGAGTTTTTTTTTTAATTCGAATTTTGAACATCGTTGAATAAAATCAACTTCTTGTTGTTAAGCGAGTAACTGATCGATTGAAACTTTCTTAAAACTCGAGGAAAATGTTTTTAAGAGACGAGGGCATTTAGCTTCAACACATGGAGGCACTCAATAAAACTATTAGAAAACATTAAACAAAGTTTAACAATGTATTTTCAACAATCGTGCAATACAATTCATGATTCTCTTTTCATCTCGTTTTACTTTTTTAATGCATTGTATTACAGGGAGTTATTGAAACGTAGCAATGTATATTCTACAATCGTTCAATATAATATAATTCTTGATAATCCTTCATTTCGTTTTACTTTGATAATGTATTGTATCACAGGGTTTTATTGGAAAACCTCGCTAACCTTATTGCCTCATAACATGCTTATACACGGTTTCTATCTTTTGAAACCTTCATCCATTTCTCATTAACTGTATTAACAGTAAACGACAACTGCTACACATAATTACACACGCGGTACCTAGTTTGATAAAAAAAAAGAACTGACTGATAGTTAAACTAAGTCTGTGTTTAAGAATAAAATCTCTCATCAAAGTAGACGGTTAAATAGCGTACACTGCTTAATTGACCCGCCGTTTTTAAATATAATCATTAACCGTTTAATGTTCGTTAAGACGGCTGCGTTGAGCATAAGAAGATTACTAGCCGTCCCGGCCAGGCCCTGCTCTGGCTTCTGTGAAAAACCTTTCTGTTAAAGACCATTACCTGTGTGTTTAGTAATCATCCTAAACCCGGCATTGCCCACCCAAACCACAACCAACCAAAACAACAAAACGCAAACATAACGCTAACACAATTACAAATACAAACGAAAACAAAAACTTAACAACAAACACAACCACACCCACAAACACCAATACAAACACAAAGAAAAAACAAACAAAAAAGCAAACGAAAACAAAAACCTAACAACAAACCCAACCACAAACACCAATACCAACAAAAAAAAAATCAACGAAAAAAGCAAACGAAAACAAACCAAATCCAAACGCAAAACCAACCAAAAACACAAATACAAACCCAAACAAAAAAAACACAAACAAAAACGAAAAAAGAAAGAACAAAAACGAACCAAATTAAAACGCAACCACTAACGCAAACCCACCTAAACACAAAGAAAACACTAACGCGAACATAAACGCCCGGGGCGGAATCACCTGTTTTAGCTTAATGAACGACTATAGTACCCCAACTTATTCACAGTCTTTTGCACTCACTTAAACGAACGCGCCTGTTTCAGTTTAATAAACAATTTTAATACTCCAAGCTTATCCGTAAAATACCTACAACATTTGCACTTGATCACTCCCCGCTAATTATGTAATTATTTTTTTTCCCAACACCAAAACAAAGTAATTAAAAAGTAAATTATTTTCACGGAATGCAATGGTTTTATAAAGGGAAGTAATTGTGTTTTTCCTAATTTATCAAAGGGAAGTAAGTGCTATAGGACTAAATAAAGACATAATTAGAATTTTTGTAAAAGATGATATTTTTTTTAAAACTTGTGTTTAATGAACATGCCGACAATTATTACTATAATTTGAAAAATGAAAATTATTTCCCAACACTTTCAATAGTAATTTTTTAGCTCATAAATTTAGACAAATGCGCACGATAATTTTCTAACACTTAAATTCGTACAATTCCAACGACATACAAATGCATTACATACAGAACTGAGCTTTATATATTAGATAACTTTTTTTCTTTTAATTTAAAAATAATTGCATCGTCATACCTGGAAATTGTAGCATTTAAAGCGGTTTTTGATACAAAATTATGTTAGTTCTGAATGCCATTAAGTAATGGAATAAGCATTTCTAACTTTTAACTTAAATAATCAAGTTAACCTTTGAGATCTAACAATCCACAGGACGGATGGAGTAGAGTTCACGTGTTTCTTTACCTCGGCATATGGTGTGGTCAGCCTTATGCTGAGTTGCTTTTAATTTTCCAAACATAAGTCAAGAACCCATCAAACCTGGGTGGACTCAAGGAAGTCATGCGAGTCCGGAGCAAGATTCAAACTCGAGTCCTTCGAAGCTTACAGCCAAGCGCTCTAACACTCGTCCAAAAACTTTTAACTAACAAACTAAATATTGCCATTCGTATCGACTGTAATAGTATTCAACAAATGTATTTTATTTTTCTCGTTGTAACTTAAAACTATGTCGTTTAAATTTATTACTACTAAAAAATTATGTTAACTCTAAATTTTAATTAAGTAATGAATAAGCACTTTAAACTTCTTACTTACAATCTAAATATAAAAAATCGTATTGTTTTTATAAATATTTGTTTATTATTAAAAACACATGTTAGATCTGGATGCCAAGTAAGCAATACAATAAACATGTTTAACATCTTTTTACAACCTAAATCAATGCGTATTGATTTGTAAAAATATTTTGAAATATATTTTCCTTTTCTCCCCAGAAAATGGCGGCCCAGCGTGTCTCCAACAACATCCGGTTGAGCATGGAGGTTGGGGAGCTAATCCACTACATGCAGGTCGAACGGGGCTACACAGCCATGCACTTCATGTCCGTCTCAAGGGAGACTAACTCTGGCCCTACAGAAACAAGGGTGCTGGTGAAGCAGAGTTTCTCGTAAGTTGTTGAAAGGGTCTTAAAATCTCCGGCTGTTGTTAAACTAAACCCTATCATTTCCAGATGGTGTTATAAAGTAGAGACTTAAAATCTCCGGCTGTTTAACTAAAGCATTTTCAAACGTTGTTATAAAAACTAAAGACTTTAAATATCCGACTGTTTTAAAACTAAAGCATTTCAAGATGTTGTTATAAAGCAAAGACTTAAAATCACTTAAATCACTTTTAAACTTAACTTAACTTCAAAGAAAACGTATACAGCAAAAAAATATTGGTATTAATTATTGAAATATTAAATATAAGTTAATTACATACAGAATTATCGTCGAAATTTGAAACCTATGGTTTAATACAGGGGTTCCCAACCCTGTGCCCGCGGGCGCCATGGCACCCGCCGAACGATTCGTATGTGCCCGTCTCTCACTATTCGACAGAGACAGATTTTTTTTCATAAACACTATTGAAAGGTTGAAGGGGGGAGAAAATTGATAGTTTAAGGGGGGGGGGGGGGTGGGTGCAAATTGAAAGTTTGAGGGGGGGGGGGTGCAAATCGAACGTTTGAGGGGGGATGCAAATCGATAGTTGGAGGGGGGGGGGGGAGCAAATCGAAAGTTTGATGAGGGGGGGGGGGTGCAAATCGAAAGTTTGCGGTGGGGTGCAAATCGAAAGTTTTGTCCCCGGGCGCCGGGAAGGGTAGCTACGCCTCTGGAAGGAGTTTGTCGATTTAAAATAGGTGGTGCCCGCCACCCTACCGTTATTTTAGAATGTGCTCTAGATTAAAAAAGGTTGGGAACCCCTGGTTTAATATATATATATATATATATATATATATATATATATATATATATATATATATATATATACATATACATATATATATATATATATATATATATATATATATATATATATATAATTATAATTTGTAACGAATTCTTTTTCAATACTCAGTTGATAATATTTTAGTTTAGTCTGTAAAGTAAAGTTCCCTTTTCAAACCTGACGGTGTATGGGGCAAGTGAAGTAGAGTTCACTATTTTTCTGTGACCTCGGCATATGAAGAGATAGTGTGGTCAGCGCTATACCCAGTGCCTTTACTTTCCCTAACGTGAGTTAGGTATCCATCAGAGTTGGATGGACTCAGGGACGGTTTACTGCTTTAAACCCGGATTCGAACTCGAGACTTACGGGATAGCAATCTAGCTCTCTACCGCTAGACCACTCCGTCCCAGCAGTTTAGTGTGTATTGATCTTTTCAAAACTGTAACGTAGCAAGGTCCAAAAAAATGGAATCGAATTCCACAAGATCATAGCCTCTAATGTTTCCCTTAGTAACAGCCCGGACATCAACAGTATGAAGTTACGTTTGAGCCACAAAATCAACTGTCTCATCATTTCCTAACGAGGTTTCGTCCATTCCAAAAGCCACCAGAAAACTGGTTCCTCCCCAACAAAGCGGCGTAACTCTAGCTGCTGTAGGTTATTTTTTTTAGCCCGCTACACTAGAAAATAGTTATGGCAACCGACTATCATTTAGCAATTTGAACCTGTTTATCGCATGAAAAAAAAACATCGAATTTACAATGCGTGTTGTAAGCATCACATTTACAGCACTTGAAATCAAGATGTGTAGCATGTCTATAGTGTTTAAACGGAAAGTACCAGATCCTATTGATTATTTCAGTGCCGTGGTATATTACATAACGCTTAAATCAACTGACTTTAAAATCTATTGTGTTTTCTTCAATAATAATGTAGGCCTGCAGCAGTTTTCTTTATAGCATGGAGGTAATTTTTTTTTTTTTTTTTACCGAACCACCTGCATCATTTAATAAAACAATTACCAAGTATAGGTACCTATCGGCTTTATGACCAGACACAATTTGGTAGACGAAAATAATCATTAGTGTATAATATTTTCTCGTTCATAGATGCCGAACAAAAAAACACTATAACCAATTTAACGAAATATTGAAGACTTTACATAATTTTTAACAAAACAATACATCATATAAATGTCTATTGATTTTCTCCGAATACAAATATTTTGTAATTTAGGATTATTTCTTAATGAAAGAAATCAGGCTTCAGTTTTCGTTTTGAATACTTGTGTGATTTCACTAAGTACAGCTGTATTAAGTTATTTGATAATAATCTATTATTTCTCTCTTAATACAAAAGCAATATATTTCCGTTATTTAATAACATAGTATTATTTCCCTTGAATACAGCTACAATATATTTCACTCATTTAATAATTCATAATTATTTATTTCTGAGTATAAAAGAGTATTTATAGTTCACTGTATTGATAATTAGTATTATTTCTCTCTGAATAAAGCTACAAAATAATTGACATAAATGATAATGTAGAATACTACCTCTAAAAGTACAACTACAACATATTTCACTATATTGATATTGTAATATTATTTCTCTCTGAATTCAGTTACAATATAATTGACATAAATGATAATGTAGAATACTACCTCTTAGAGTACAACTACAATATATTTCACTATATTGTTAATGTAATATTATTTCTCTCTGAATAAAGCTAATATATAGTTCACTTAATTGATAAAGTAGTTTCATTTCACTTATTAGCTACATTTGTTGGTGTTTCCCTTTAACACCACACAAACATGACTTGACTGTTTTACCACCCCAGAGACACGAACCAAAGAATGGATGAATTGGACATGTGGCCCCTGGAGGGGGACCCCAGGTACAGGTACAGCAACTTCGAGAACTTTCGGCTGCTGCTGGAGGTCAACAGGGACACAGTCCTGGACGCACCCAACCAGAACAAGACAATCCGGGAGGAGATGTCCTTGTATGTGGATGTTATAGAGGAGTTGATCTCTTGGTTGTACAGGTGAGGTCTGGTTTTGTGGGGCTGTACAGGTGAAGTCAGGGTTTGTGGATGTTATAGAGGAGTTGATCTCTTGGTTGTATAGGTGAGGTCAGGTTTAGTGGATGTTATTAATGAGTTGATCTCTTCGTTGTACAGGTAAGGTGAGGTTCAGTGGATGTTATTGATGAGTTGATCTCTTGGTTGTACAGGTGAAGTCAGGGTTTGTGGATGTTATAGAGGAGTTGATCTCTTGGTTGTATAGGTGAGGTCAGGTTTAGTGGATGTTATTAATGAGTTGATCTCTTCGTTGTACAGGTAAGGTGAGGTTCAGTGGATGTTATTGATGAGTTGATCTCTTGGTTGTACAGGTGAGGTCAGGGTGTGTGGATGTTATTGATGAGTTGATCTCTTGGTTGTACAGATAAGGTCAAAGTTAGAGGGGTTGATCTAGGGAGGTCAGGGTTTTGTGGGGGGTCAGCAGGTGGTTGTATAGGTGACATGATGGTTTTGTGGGGTTAATCTGCTAAGATCATGGTTGTGTGTGTGTGTGTGTGCGTAAGGGGGGGGGGGTTATCAGGTGGTAGTATAGGTGTTCTGGGTTATGTAGGGCTTTACAAAGCCAGCTATTTCCTCCCTCGTGTTAGTTACTTTCGTCCTCTGCGAAGATTAGAGCCGAGACAACGGTCACCGCGTTCGGACTCGATTGGGAACTCTCTAATTTATTCTTCAGCTATTGCAAATCTGTCTCTTCCCTCTCTTATATTCTCTCACTCTTTCTCTATCTGCTTCTTTCTTCTTCTCTACCTCTCTCACTCTATCTCTCTCCCTCTTTCAACCTCTCTCAAGATCTACTCCATGACGTTTTGGCCTTCCCCCACCTACCGTTATCGAGAGAAGATATTTAGTTTGGCCAACGTTCTGCTTTCTTTCACCGAGCAATATCACATTGCCAGCCATAAAGGTTTTTTACCTGAATTCAGTCAGTAAAATTAAAGCATGCATCGTTGCTTTCGGTAATCATTTAAAATCCTCTAATCTGTGTGATTAAGCCAGTTTGACCAAAGTCTGATAGCCCATGTTGCTGAATAGGCTTGGTTACCATAACGGCTATTTGAAAGCCATTATCGTACATATACACCCCTCAGCACACCCCCCCCCCACCCAACATTGCTTAGTACACCTCCCACGCCGAGAACGTGACGGCAATTGCCAGTTAGTTCTGCTTGGAGGATTTGGCTGGGCATTTAACTGACCTCACCAGTGGCGTAGGCAGGGGGGGGGTTAACCCCCCATAGACCCCTCGGTATATATATATATATATATATATATATATATATATATATATATATATATATATATATATATATATATATATATAAAGTTTGATGGGGCTTTGCTAGATATAATGTTGCGAAAAAACTTTACCGACCCCTCCCCATGAGACGATCCTGGCTACGCTACTGGACCTCACTGTCCAACAACGCTCCACCCACCCCCCGGATCAGATGAATTTTAAGTAGCCTGCTTGTTTTGTTCACAGCTCCGAGTGAGTACTTTTCAGTTGTAGTGGACAGGCCTTTACATATTTATAAATGAAAGAAGTCGGTAGAACTCTTCTGTTTCTCAAATACATTGCGGTGCATGAAAAGACGCACAATAAGTGGCCTGTTGTATATTTACAAGCTTTTATTTAACTTGCTTTCTCTGTCGGGCACTTCTAATTGACAGATTCGGTTCAAAGTTGGCATTGGGTCAAAACGTGAAGACAATGCAATCTGACATTAAATTTGACTAAATTGTTTGCCTAATTAATTTGCAAAAAATTAGTTAATTCATAAACATTAATTTGGCATTCAATTAAGTCAAATTTAACGCTTTGCTGTATAGATTTTTAAATAGTAGAGTATAATTTTTTTCTACTTTTTAGTGCATTATTACATGAAAGCTAGTTATTAAAACTTTTTTATGAAAACATTTTTTTCTTTTCAAAATTGGTTCAAGTGTCTCTACCGTGTAAGCTAGTTATTAAAACGTTTTTATGAGTGTCTCTACCATGTAGGCAGTCATTTATTTATTTCTACCTTGCTTCGTTTGTCTATTTTCACGTACCAGTGCCATACAGTACACACAAGAGGGCGACGAATGGAGACAACTCGTGGCATACCAGCTGCTCATCTCTAGTAAAAACGATATAGGTAACTCTAGCATTGTAGCAATGATATAGGTAACTCTAGCATTGTAGCAAATATATAGGTACCTGTAGCATTATAACAATGATATAGGTACCTGTAAGATTGTAACAATGATATAGGTAACTATAAACATTGTAGCAATAATATAGGTACCTGTAACATTGTAACAATGATATAGGTAACTATAAACATTGTAGCACTGATATTGATAACTATGATAATTGTAACAACGACTTAGGTAACTTTAACATTGTAGCATTGATATAAACTTATCTGAGACATTAATACACCTATATAGAGAACTGCAACATTGTAACAATAGTGTCAGAAAGTGTACCGTCCAAAAATTATTCAATACTTATTGGCTACATTTATAAGATAACATACAAACAAAATTATGATCAAAGTTAGAAAATATACATAAAATCGATTTAGACAAAATAATTATGTACAATTCAATACATTGATAATTATAAAACATTAAAAAAATAGATAAAAAAACTATAATTTATGAACAAACTACAAATAGAATGTTTTACTTAGTCTTGTCTTTGAACTGCAAATACATTGTATTTTAAATAAACAAATTTTCCATTACCGATACATTTATTCCTCATATGTTTACACATGAAACAATCCAATGTTTATTAAAAACATAAATAAAATAAAAATTCAATGAACGAAAAAGAAACAATTTCTCAAACGAGAAAACACGAATCAAGTTCAAAGATCAGACAGTTATCCCACCACTCCTCCCCCCCCCCCTGCCTTTTGATTGTTCTCTGTGTACGTGTTTTACGCCATGTTTTGCTTTGAACTGTGCTAATTCTCTCCAACCAGGTATAGAGCGGACACTGGGCAGCGTCTTTTATCTCGTCAAAGAGTTCGATCACGAAACCTATATGTGGTTTTTGAGCTCGCAGAGTCGTGGAAAGGGTGAGTCCATTAATGGGGTAGTCAGGTGTTCCGTTTGTCTCGTTTTAATGTGGTTTTTGAGCTTGCTGGGTCGTGGAAAGGGTGAGTCCATTTATGGGGTAGTCAGGTGTTCCACTTGTCTCGTTTTAATGTGGTTTTTGAACTTCCAGAGTCGTGAAAAGGGTGAGTCCATTTATTGAGTAGTCAGGCGTTCCGCTTGTCTCGTTTTAATGTGGTTTTTGAGCTTGCTGGGTCGTGGAAAGGGTGAGTCCATTTATTAGGTAGTCAAGGCGTTCCGCTTGTCTCTTTTTAATGTGGTTTTTGAGCTTGCAGAGTCGTGGAAAGGTTGAGTCCATTTATGGGGTAGTCAGGTGTTCCGCTTGTCTCGTTTTAATGTGGTTTTTGAGCTTGCTGGGTCGTGGAAAGGGTGAGTCCATTTATGGGGTAGTCAGGTGTTCCGCTTGTCTCGTTTTAATGTGGTTTTTGAGCTTGCTGGGTCGTGGAAAGGGTGAGTCCATTTATGGGGTAGTCAGGTGTTCCGCTTGTCTCGTTTTAATGTGGATTTTGAGCTTGCTGGGTCGTGGAAAGGGTGAGTCCATTTATGGGGTAGTCAGGTGTTCCACTTGTCTCGTTTTAATGTGGTTTTTGAGCTTGCTGGGTCGTGGAAAGGGTGAATCCATTTATGGGGTAGTCAGGTGTTCCACTTGTCTCGTTTTAATGTGGTTTTTGAGCTTCCAGAGTCGTGGAAATGGTGAGTCCATTTATTGAGTAGTCAGGCGTTCCGCTTGTCTCGTTTTAATGTGGTTTTTGAGCTTGCTGGGTCGTGGAAAGGGTGAGTCCATTTATTGGGTAGTCAGGCGTTCCGCTTGTCTCTTTTTAATGTGGTTTTTGAGCTTGCTGGGTCGTGGAAAGGGTGAGTCCATTTATGGGGTAGTCAGGTGTTCCACTTGTCTCGTTTTAATGTGGTTTTTGAGCTTACAGA